>NC_080671.1:185866295-186048337 GCF_030247195.1 Topomyia yanbarensis | reverse complement strand
TTTTCTGTGGCTATGACGGCAAAAAAGAGACGAGGGACACATTACAGCTTTACAGCCCCAAGCAAAGCAAACAGTTGTGATGAATAAGACATACATGATATGAGAGGCTGAGAGCAAACTTTTGAAAGGGGTTGGTCAGTACAAAAGTCAGTAAACATCGAAAATTCATAATTACCGCCACTTTTAAATCCAAGATGGTGACTTCTGGTTACTTCAAAATAGTTACAACCATCACCGATACTGATATCATTCAAAAAGGGGTGGTTAGTAGACAACGGAAATTGATGATTAGCACCATTTTGAAATCCAAAATGGCGACTTCTCGTTATCAAAAAATAGTGGGAACTATCATCAATATGGAAGCACTTATATCATTTGAAAGGGATGATCAGTAAACATCGATGATTACTGCCAATTAATTAATTTGCATAATTTGAATCGAAATTATATATCAAATCGTCTGATATCCTGTTTTTAGATTATAATAAAGGTCTGGAGGCTTTTCCACTAAGCAACATTACAGTGATTATATCACATAGAAACATAGCCCGATCAGAATGATATAACAAGATTATAACAGAATCATTTGTAACATATTGTGTTTTAAATTAGGTCTCGTTAGTAGTTAAAATAACAGAAATTTATAACAAGTAGCAATGCAAGATATAGTTATCAAATATTTCTGTTATGTGTTTCTGATCGAGAGGCTATCACTACTTTCTCTTTAGTTAAGCCACAAAGAACAGACATATAAGCTAGAACAAACCTTTCTAAAAAACCTGCGTAAGTATTCAAATGAAAGTACGTTGAAAATCTTCATTGCACACAAGTTCGTATGCGTAAATCAAAATTGTATTCAAGTTTGAACACAAGTCCCGTATAGCAATTGCGAGTGACAAAACCCTAAAATAAATTATATTTCAGTCTCAATACCCCGTCATTTTGACTCTGATACGTACATCATATTCAAAAGCAGTTATTCAGGCGATTGTCCGAAATAATTGTCCCCTGCATTGACGAGAGACACAAGAAATGGGTTCTATTACTTTGGAGTGAGTTCCAGAAATGAAAATATTTAATGACTATTTTTGCACTGTAATAGTACCGCCAACTTGCCCCGTGTACGTCATCGCCAACTTGCCCCAGCAGCATATTTTGTGAAAAAGGATTTAAAAATTTACTTTTGTGAATTATGCGCTTTATGTCTAATAGAAACGGAGATTCCGCCAACTAGCCCCGGGCTCCCCTACACTTAATATCACAATCAGAATCACGGTGCGTAACAATTTACTTTAACCCATTTCCTTCCCCTGTTGCGTAGCGTCATTTATAAAAATATCCTATGTAACGTGTGTGACAAGCTGTTTTTGTTTAGAAGGTACCTTCAAACAAAAATAAAAGTTTAGCGAAAGTGCCACATATATTACATACGATATTTTTAGAAATGTTGTTGTTTGTGGAGGATGGTGACTATGCCGCTCGTCAGTCCCAACTGTATACTGATGGCATTCGTTATAAATGAAAAATATATTGCTTGCAAACTTGTGATAAAAATTAATACCAACCAGAAGATTCTTTTGGTCAGGTGGCATTACTGTTTGACTACCAAGGATCGCTTCAGATTAGCTTCGCAACTTTTTGAAAATAAATCGAAACTTCTAATATAACTCAATCTTTTCACCCACCAAAATTTCCAGCTGACCTTCTCACTTCAATAGGCGCAAACCCAATTGAGTATGCCCGTTCCTTAGAAATACCTATATAAGCATGTTGTCAGATGTCTTAGTGATAAAAACGCATCACGTGTATCCGAAATATGAAACGTGTTTACCAATCAAACATAAGTTTCTATATAGGCTTATCACCCTAGATATCAACAGAAATATTTTAACATGAGAAACGATCTGACTTCTGTGGACAAATTTTAACATTTTTTTTTATTTCGATTATAGAGGTTTTAACATTAAGGTCATTCGCCTCTTCGGGTTAGAAAAGTTTCTTATTAATTTTTTTAACCCTAGGTGCGCTGCGTACAGGGCAATCGATTTACCAACTACGCTACGCCCACCCCTCTATTGCTGTACCTGTACATCACTTCTTCTTCTTCTTTAAACTATATCACATAAATATCGAGACAGCTTTCCATTAATTATTTTAAAAATAACCAACAAATAATTACGAACAACATTAACATTTGATTTGCTTCAGAATGAGCCATTGTAATGCATCCAGCATGAAATTGGAGGAAGTGTATCTGATAATTTTTTAAATTCATTCGATTGTTTTGTGGTAAACGTAAGTCGCCATCTTGGATTTCAAAATGATGTCAATCATCAATTTCCGTTGTCCATTGAACAGCCCCTTTTAAATGATACCCATATTGATAATGGTTCTCTCTATTTCCTGCAAACTGGAAGTGAAAATTAGTTTTTAGCGTTTCGGATTAAGATGCTTGTTATTGATGAGGAGATTCCGAAACGCTAAAAACTAATTTTAATTTAGGTATTGTGCCCCCCTGAACGAAAAAAAAACAACTATATTTTTTGCATAACTTGCAATTGTTATCTTGGATTTCAAAATGGCGTTGTTTATTAATTTTCCTCGTCTACTGACCACCCTTTAAAATGCCACCTATATTAATGATGATTTTCTCTCTTTTTTGGGGTGACCTGAATTTGCCATTTTGGGTTTCAAAATGGCGCTAATCATCAATTTCCGATGTGTACTGACCACCCCATTTCAAATGACATCCATATTGTTGATGGTTCTCACTGTTGCGTGGTAACCGGAAGTTGCCATCTTGATTTCCACTGTGGCGTCAATGTCCGTTAGCTATATCGATCCTGTACCTCATGATTTCTAGAGCGTCGAAAAATTTACTAAAATTTCATCACCCACAAGTCCGAATAAGAAACGCCTGTTATGAACTTACGCATCTTTTTCTCAGCGGGTTAATATTCTGTACTTTTCTCGCCCTGAAAACTTAGTAGAACAATTTTTGCGCTAATTAATATTTGAAGCACTTTTCCGTGCGGTGATAATAATTATAGCTAAGCCTGGGGCTATTCGGGCCTACCTAAGCAAATTGCGCTTTTAGGTGGATAAATGTGAAATAAATATCGGTCAAAGGTCCTAATAGTTAGTTTGAAACCTGAGCTATATTTTGGTGCCATTAAAGTTCACTTGTACTACTACATGGCAGCGCTAGGTGACGATTTGCAAAACTCTACGTTTTTCCATCCTTTTATAATGTAGGAGTAATTCGCACATCCCTACGGGGCCATTCAGACCGTCATTTTTTTAATTTTTCTTGACAATGAAATTATGCTTACCTATGAATTATTATTTATTATTTATTAGTGAAACTCCTTACGAAGAAAAGAAAAAAATGATTTGCGTTATAAAACTTAATCCGGTTAGTCACAGCTGTCGATTGGAGCATCATGAATTTTCTTTGCTGTGGCGTGTGTAATCGCCTGCGTAGCCACAAGCCGCTGAACGGTGTTTGATGGAATAGGGGTTGCGAATCGCCCCGTACGCGCATTTCGCACAAAAGTGGTGATTGTCTTGAAAATATCTGTGTTTTCACCCAAACAAAAAATATTCCATAGAATGGGAACTTCAAATTTTCTAAAATACTTAACTGTCAATTTTAACTTTTATTTGTTGCTTTAATCACAGTTTTACCATTATAGTGATTTTTGTTTTGAGGATGGCAAAAAAATGAAACACGTTGTAAAAAAAGGAAATAATTAGATTCAGCAGTCAAAATTAGTGTTTTAGAATAAAGGTTCTACAAATATGTCCGACAGTCAGAAAGTCTTACGATTTTCTGAGAAATCGGGGAGGGGGTCCGAATTACCCCCTCGGTTTAAATAGCCGCGGGTCCCCCTACCATTTCTGATATTTCAACCCACTTTTGCTCTGAACAAAATTTTAACCCCACTCTTGCTCTCAGTCTCTCATATGATTTCTTCCGTGTGCTGAATAGTTATAGTTTAGAGTAATTTTTATGCCGAACTAGTTTAAAAGTTTTTAAACAAGTTTGATGCAGTAAACCAGATATCAATAAACAGCATTGGAAATTTTCTTTCGACAATAGGAATTAGTTGAACAAAATGAAAATTAATATTAGATGTCCTCGAATTTCGGAAAGTTTTGTGAATGGGCGAAATGACCCAAGTTTCTCTTAGAGATAATGGTTTATAATCATCTTCGAATCGGATTATAGCGGGTACGTGACTACACATGAGGATAACTGACAAAAGTAGAAAACTTTCTTATTCTGCTAAATATTGTAGGCAACCTATTTTTTGCGTACTCAGCTTCGCTCGAAGATACATCGCGCACAGCATGGTAGGAATCAATACGGTGCAATGTTTCTACACCAGACGCAGACGAGAGCAAAACCTCACCAACTATTCGCCATCGTCAGCGGGGTTAGCAGTCAGATTTCACAGAATAACTTTTCCATTATGCAAAGCAGATCGTAAAAACGGAAACTTAATTTCGAAAGGATTAAGAATTAATTGAAAATGTTTCAACTGTGCGGACTGGCAGCATGGAGCGAAAGACAACTGAGAGAGAGAATCAGGGCTCGAGGGGCCAAGTTCGTTAAGACCGGTTCATTCCTCTTAGATTATTAACAACGGAATGGGAAGGCTGTGATAATAGGAAGTGCTTATTTGAAAGGCATATCCTTCCGAGATCGTTTTGCTAACGTATGAAAAGATAATTTATTTAATTACAATGATCATTCTGAGCAATCACAAACGATGATACTAAGCTTTAGTAGTTGGTTTGCTAATAGCACTGCAAAACTCAAAGACAACAAGAAAACTTTCGAACCAGCAAAACAGAAATGGTTTTTAGCTACGCTTGAGAAAGGTTTTACGCCTTTATCGAACACTCGGACGCAGCAATTTCCAAAACAGACGAGTTAAAAATCAAAAACTATGAGAGCTCAGAAATAATTTTCATTAAGCAGAAGAGCTATAATAAAAATGCGGGTTGCTTTTTATTATCTCAAACCATTGTGATCGCATTCCACATTTTTAAATAGCACAAAAAGTTTTGACCCACAAAAAAGGTTTCATCGCATCTGCTCGCCTCGCCAATGGACATTTTTTCACTGGTCTTTGCCGAAAGCACTGTAGCCAAATAATGAGTTTAAAAAGAAGAGAAGACGGAAAAAATCATAAAAAACAGATCCCAATTCCGGCGATAACACGAGGGTCAACAGATTTGCCCGTTCATCTCCTGCCGCCTTCAGGGGTTGTCAGTTCAATCGTCGTACATCATAATTCATAAAACGGAAGAGCACACAACGGACACAAAAGCTTGCAGGAGGAACTTTTGGCCAATATGCGCACAAGATGCAGCGGGGGAAAAGCTTCTGCCCGGTCGAGCGCAGGCATTATCGCATGCGATGTGCACGAACCCGCAATAAGAGCTGCTAGGGCGGCGGGAGGGATAGGCGAAGCAAAGTGCAGCAATAACCATCACTTGCGTCATCGGACAAACGGAACAAAACCCAAATGGGGTATTGAGTGGTGCCTTTTACCGCTTGGTCAGTGCTTGACGCAATGTTGGGGTCGAATCTGACCTAGATTGCAAGTTCCGCTGAAAGAGTGTGTTTATGGCTCTTCAATTTCGATACGAAGCTTCGCTGATCACAAGTTGAAGGCGATTTAGAATGAATCACTTGATTGAATCAAGAAACATTGAACATTTATCTTTTGTTTGAAATGGTTACTATAAATTTCACGGTTAGGGGACTCTGAACGCCTCATGCTGCCGTTAGCACAGGCACATAGACAGAAGGTTGAGCAAAGGGACTGCTAGGAAGCTGAAACCGCAGCTAGGGTTCGTCGCGGTTGCGGTAATTACCACAACCGCGCGGTATTTACCGCACCCGCGCCGCAAAAACTGCGGTGCGGTGAGATACTTTTTCCCGAGGATGCGGTGCGGGAAATGAGCTTTTACCGCGCGGTATTACCGAAACCGCACTTCAAAGAAGAATTGATAAAGACTGCAGTCTGCATTAAAAATGAATTAAAACTATGACTTTTACCATTTGAGAAAGACGCAACTAGATTTACGAGTTTTACATATTACCCTACAACAGAGAAACATAATAAACATTTGATTGCTCTAATTTCCATAGACTTGACAATGATTTGAAAAGAAACCCGAATATAATCTGTATTCGACCTATCGCTACTTGATTTTTTACATTTTGGTTATTCTAATATGATAAAGCATACAGTTACTAAGAAATACAATTTATAAGCTGCGTCCAATATAATTTGGCACCATTATTTTTACGACATATTTTGAAAACTATTTATTTTATGCTTCGAACTAAAGATTTACAAACGAACCTTTTCAAATACATAAAACGCACAATCCAATCATTGAAAAACAATTGAATTGTACGTAAATCCAATTAAAAAACGCATCATTTCTCCCGACTCCTCTTGGCAATCGTGGAATTATGAACCGTTTTCGATGACATTTTCTCAACTGTGAATTTTGATTAATTTGGAGAACTTTAAGATGAACTAATAATATTTAGATTTAAAAACAACCCACAGAATGTAATTATCATCATCAAACCAAATGAATTTGGAGGAATTTTTTTTCGCGTGCGTCCATTGCTCGTCCAACTGGGAATATTTTCTACCAAATTAACAAATAATATTTTTCAGTTAGGAGTATTTTGTAACTTTTTGAAAGTAAAGCTTTTGAAGTTAGTGTAGGGTATTGCGATTTTGTTTCTGTTTTTCAAAGCCTCCTTTCATATTCTGACAAGTGTCAAAGTTAGCCCAGATGCCAAATTTTACATAGTTTGGACAGTTTTTGCGTTTATTAAAAATTTATCTCGATAACTCAGCGTAGGGGTTAGGTATTTTTTACATAGAATGTGTATGCAAAGTTTGAAAGAAATCTGTTAAGTAGTTTTTGAATGGCAGGTACCACCGCAAATCATGTTTTTCCAGAGACGTTCTACAAAAAGCTTCGCAACCGAGACATTTGTCGATATTTTTGCATGGAAAAATTAGAGCATGTTATTGAAATGATACACTATAATATACAAAAGTTTTTATCAATTCGCTTCATGCAAAGTTTAAACAAAATCACAAAAAAGTGATTTTTTTGCGCCAAAACCCTTACCCATCTTAATAAAACTTGCGAAGTTGAATTTTTTCATAAATGTTACATTCTGAGGAGTCCGTCAAAGTTACATTTCGTGTAAATAAGAAGATCATTTTATTATTTATGGCTATACAAAATAAATGAATAATTTTTAAAAATACATGATTTTTACCGCATTTACCTCATTTCCGCGCGGTGCGGTGCGGTAAATGCAATGCGGTTGGGGTAAGCGGTGCGGTTTTATTATTTTTTTTGCGGTAGCGGTGCGGACTATCCATTTACCGCCCACATCCGCACCGCGACGAACCCTAACCGCAGCGCTTGCAGTGATCCATTCGAATGGTTCAATTTGTTATGACACGCGCTTTGATTACAATAAATTCGCATTGACACGCATTTTGATTACAAAAAATGGCAAAGAATGTTCTTTCGAGTGATGATAAAGATTTCGCCTAATTCTTTTTTTTTGCTGGTTGGAAAAACCATCGTGATGAATCGCCCTGTATTTCAGTGATTTTTTGTAAAAAAAATTATGCTTATGTGTGTTCCATATGCATATTTTACTGAAATTCACCAATTAATTTGGCCAACAGAGTGATATGAAAATAATGATGATGTTTTTTGTATATTAGCAATGTGTTATAACATAAGTTGCACTCTTCCATACTTGTAGTTTCGATTGTGAAAATGTACACTACGCGTTCTCCGTTAGAGTATCTGCATGTCAGACTACTTTTCTATTTGATTGACACAAAATTTCACCGAATTTCGCAGATTCCCCCTTCGAAAAGTATATCCACTCCACGCTCGAGGTGAGTGCTGTTGAAAAAGCGAAGCCAGCTCGATTTTATTTGTTTCTCTTTCGACGATCACTTTCCCCCCGTAAGCGCAGAGTGCCATGTCAATAATCAAATACAATTCCGATGTCATAAAATGGAAGCTTTTCCGCCGCATTCGTCGAGTATATAATCCGACCAATTTGCCGTTTATGAACTCCCAAAACCCCACTTTTGAGACAATTGTTACGCAATTCCGCGCACGTAGCCAATGTTCAATGCGTTTAAACGAAACTGAATAGCCAATATTGTTCGTTATGTTCTAAAAGAGATTCGTGAATGCCCTTGTTGTGGATGTGCACAAAGGATTTTTCGGTGAGTTGTCAATACGTTTGATGGTTTTTTAATGTCTTGTGTCATTTAGGAAAGGTTTTACCGCCTTCTACAAATCCCACAATGGTGAGCCGCATAATTGTGGTTACATGTACTGGGATTCAATCCACCTGTCAGGAAAGATTGAAGCCATTGTTTAATACGTACGTGCCAGATCGCTGTCAGGGGAAAGTAGAAAGTTAAGACAAGAATTTTAGGGTCTCTTGCGCACGCTAGTGACTGCCTGGCCCGTCCGTTGCTGTGGTAAAAGGTCGGTCAGCACGTGCTAAAACAAGGGTTAGTATCCATTTCGTGCTAATGTGACCGCTGGGAGTGGATTGGTCCTTCGTGACAACGGATGCCTAGCAGTGTGTCTCACTATCTGTGGCTTTAAAAGACAGTTGATGGTTATTGTTGATAACTATACACTTTGAATATATTTAATAAAGGTTGTGTTTTGGATTTGCGTTAGACAGTGATTTATTGAAAGGTGCAATGCTTGTAGCTGAAGATTATACAACAAAACTAACTTTTTGTAGCGCTCCCTAGGATGAAGATCGATTTTGAGCGACCAAAATTCTAAACTTTTATAGAGCAAATAAAACATGTCAAACTGTATCGATTTTGTTGGCTATTTTCGGCAAATTTGAGACCAAGAGAAACGAAATTGAAAGACGAATAGGTATTCTAGAGCGAAGCAGTTATAAACTAAGAACGAAAACTAGGACTAGGCAGGCTCATATGGACATGATCGAAAGGAAATGTGAAGTCTTTTGCCTTCTGCTAAGTAGGAGTTGAGCGTTGCACCCAAGTCTACCGCATGGTCATTGATAGAACATAACTCATCATCATGTTTTACCGCCGATGCCGGCAAAAGAAACTTCACAAATCCTCGCCTAGAACGACCATGCGATTATTCTTTTCCACTTCTGCTAGCATCAAGTCGTGACGTATGCATTCAATCGACACCAAGCTATCGGTACTTATTGTGATTTTTTCGTTCTAGAAACACCCATCCGTTTTTTATAATTTCATTGCTTTCGTTTCTCTAAGTCGCAAATTTGCCGAAAATAGCCAACAAAATCGATACAGTAGAACATTGCGGCAATAAACACATAGTAACAAAACATGGCAGTCGATATTCAACTCTCGTCGTGTTCGGTTGTGTTATCACAGGTAGAATATTGTGAGTGAATAGTGGTCTATTGTTCGGTGTACACCAGCATCGTCTGCTCGTAGCTCTTCTAGCAGTTAAGTGTTTGTGTATCTTACATTTTTTTCGACATAAACTGTAAATAGTCAGGTTAAATCTCTGGTTGGTTGGGAGCTTGGCTCCATCCGAAAACCATGGAATTTGAGATTTCCAATAAATCAGCAGACCCTCATCCTACTAAGAATCAGAATACTTCGCCGCCTCTATCAGTAGAAACGCCTGATAATCACCCCTCCCCCGTCAATACGGCAATTGAATCTAACCTCGATACCCCTCAATCGATAACAGAAAAGCCAAAACGTGTTCGGCAATATCCGGAATCTTCCAAAGGCCCGTATGAGGTGTTCGCTCGACAAATCGATAAACCCATTAACGCGTTGCTTGTTGCAGCTGAGCTGCATAAGCACTACAAGTCCGTTAAAGAGATACGCAAAGTGAATTTTAGTAAGCTCCGCATAGTGTTCTCGAATCGAGAAGAAGCTAGTAAGGTCGTCTTCAATGAGCTCCTCAACCGTTTGTACAGAATTTATGTACCCAGTGAAAAAGTAGAGATTGACGGAGTAATCCATCAATCTGATCTTGATTTTATTGGTGTCATCAATGATGGCATCGGAAAGTTCAAAGATCCACGTGTTCGTTCCATCGGTATCCATTCTCGAATGCCATCAACTTGCAGAATCAATCGCCAAAGGAAACTCTAAAGAGTATGCCCCTTCCAACTCGAGCCATATAACTTTCTCAGGAACTATTCTCCTGGACTTTGTGCAAATAGATGGGGTTCTGATTCCGGTTGGATTATACTCTCCTAAATTGGTGATCTGTAACAAATGCAAAAGATACGGACACACAGAAGCGATGTGTGCCAACAAATTTAGGTGTAGTCAGGCCCGTGCGCAGAAAATGCTCATGGGGAGGGTTTTTATTTTTCTACGTTTCTGATAAAAGAAAGGGTAAACTTTGACGATTTTTTATGAGACCTGGAAGGCCGAGTATTGTGTACCAATCGACTCAGCTCAAAAATTTGGGTAAATGTCTATTATCGAGAAGGAATGGAATTGGTTAGCAGTAGTGTCTGATTGGTTTTAAGCAGTTAATCCTACCGACTAAACAACCTCCTATATCTTGCCATCCTCATCCATCCGGCGCCACCGTTAAACCGTATAAACATTGTTCCTAAAATCGTGAATAAAGTACCATGAATTCTGTAATATTCACGTAATATTCACGTTTTTACGCTACGAAATCAGGACTATGAACAAAAATCATGTATTACCCTCATAACGCGGAAATAGTGTAAATATTTGTTTTTGTTTTGTGAAATTCAGTCACGGTTTCCTTGTCTTTACCAAATCTATTTTCTGTACGTGAACTAGTTCACAACTTTATGATCAGTAAACTCAGTTGACTCATGATGTTATTCACAGAATTAGGCACATTAGTTCGCAAAATCAAAACATTGTGGATATTTTCTCGTGATCTATTTCACGAAACTCAGAATTTTATTCATGAATCCATTCAATCCTCGTGAACTAATTCGTGATGCCTAATATATTAGTCAAGACTTACCATTTGTGCTCCTGAAACAGTTCACAATATCATGAAATATTATTCATGTATTCGAGAACTCGTTCATGATTCCTTGTATAATAGTACACGACTGACCATGCGTATCCGCGAAATAAATCACAAAATTATAAAATGTTATTCATATCGTGAACTAGTTCATTTTATCTAGTATAATAGTCACAAGTTACCATTTGTGCTTGTGAAATAGTTCACAAATCCATCAAATATTAGTCATGTAATCGTAAACCGGTTCATGATTCCTAATTGAGTTCTACAAGATGACGACACAAATGAACTCATGATGAATGAAGTTCATGTTTGACAATTCTCGGTGGTTTGTTTACTTTGTCAGTTGCGTGAGTGCGAATGAAACGGGTGCTCATCTGTTACATTCGAACTCACGTAACTTCCATGTAAACAAACCACCGAGAATTGTCAAACGAAGTTCATCCGGCTCATTTTGTGGGGTTATGTCGGTTGGTATAAAACCTAGTATATTGCTCACGATCCATTATCCGTGCTCGCGAAATGGTTCCCAAGTTCATTGCATAAATTTTTACGTGAACTAATTTCACATCATTCTTGTTCCGTGCACTTTTCATGAAATATCCAGCTGCTAGCGACCAAGAATAGATACAAGCTGTAGATGCAAAAAATATATTAGGACTTCGAACATCGTTCTTCATTTGATACGGTTCAGTGTGATGTCTGAATAGAAAAAGAAAACTGCGCTGAGCGCCACAAATTGTGTTCGTGATGTAGTTTACAGAACAAGATACCGCGAACCAGTCACACTTTTATGATTCAGTTCACCTTATCACGTTACAACGAGTAAAAAACCGATAGTAACCAAAAAATAACAGATCGCGACAAGGCGAAACGAAAAAAAATTACGAGCGCCACGATGAAACTGCTGATATCATGTCACATTACTCCACGTGTCAAATTTGAAAGTAAGCTCTAGAATAAAATATCACGATAAGATAAACAGAAATTACAAAAATCGTGACTAAGGTCCTGAAATTATAATCATAAATCACACAACTCGTGACAAAAATAGCAAAAATTGTCACTAAGATCCTGAAATCATGAACATAAATAAAAATGAATCCCTACTCGCGACTAAAATATTACGACAACATGAACAGAAATGATGAAAACCATAACAAAGTTCCTGCAGTTCATACTTGGAGACTTCAATTCGCATGAATGTATATGGGGAGAATCTACCAACGATGCTAGATCTAGGGTGATTTACGAGTTACTAGACGATTACAACCTCTCTGTTCTCAATACAGGAGAGATAACACGAATAGATTTTTTTTATCTACGATTTCTCTTAATTGCTCATGGAGCACACTTGATGATCCAGCGGGAAGCGATCATATACCTATTCTGTTAAAGTACCACTCAAAAAATGAGTGCTATGTGTCATATGATATGTGTAAAAATATAGATTGGGAAGCAAATTCTTCTATTATTTTGGAAAACGTCGAAAGCTACAGGCCGATTCGCCCAAGTGAATTGTATTCGTTTATATCTCAGTTGATCGGGGATTCAGCCTACCAAGCGCAGACCAAACCGATTCACCAATCTGGCTCTCATCGTAAAGGGCCGACAATATGGTGGGATAAAGAGTGCACAGATATTGTTAAAATAAGATCGGAAGCGTATGTAATATTTAGAAAAGAGGGTTTATTCGAACAGTTTCTAAAATATAATGAAGCTGAGGCGAAAAGCAAGAAAATATCAAAAAATAAAAAACGAGAATATTGGAAAAAAATTGTCCAATTTTGACTAAAGAAACAACAATGTCCACTCTGTGGTCTACTGCTCGGAAACTGCGAAATTTTGAGCTGGTACTTAGCAACCGCAAAGAATATAATTCTAATTGGATGGAGCAATTTGCAGACAATTTATTCCCTGCATTTGTTGCTGTAAATACCCCAATATTTCACAACTCCCATAAATCAATCTGCTCTCTGGACGATAAATTTACTGTTGGTGAATTAGAATGTGCATTGCATGATTCTAACAATTCCTCTCCTGGATTAGATGATATTCGCTTTTCACTTATAAAAAAACTACCGCTACCCGCGAAACTAGTTTTCATAGACGCATTCAACTGAATGTTCTCGAATAACGTAGCACCGGATGCATGGAGACAGATTAAAATAGTTTCCATTTCAAAACCAGGGAAAGATGCTAACGATTTTACTTTATATCGCCCTATAGGTAGTATTTCATGTCTACGTAAAACTTTAGAAAAAATGATTTTCACAAGACTTGAAAGCTGGGCCGAAAAGCAGGGTTGTCTCTCACCAACTCAGTACGGTTTTCGACAGACCCGTAGCACAAGAGATTGCCATGCCTTGTTAGCTACAGACATTCAACTGGCTTTCGAATCCAAGCAAGAATTGGCAGCAGTTTTCTTGGATATCAAAGGTGCCTACGACTCAGTGTTAATTGATGTGTTGTGTTAAAAGCTTACACGGTGTGTTTGGTAGAACAATTTTATTCGAAAAAAATCGGCTAAAACTTCAGCATGTGATAGAATGGGCTTTTCCCTTTCATTTGAAAGTAAAATTAAAATATTCTGTCGGGGACTCCAGAACAACTTTTTATTTTAAAGTTTTTTTTTGTTTGAAAATTTAGGTTTTTCAATGGAACTGCTTCACATTTTTGCCCCTAGGTAGTACTTTATACATTCAAACATTACCAAAAGTGAGAATCTGATGGACAATTTCGTTGTGTACGACTTTGTAGAAAACTACATTACGATCTAAAATCGCCAGAGAAAGCTATTAAATTTTTATCAAAGTTTCTAGATTCGCACGTGGCCTATTGGTTAAAAAGCTTTATTCCAAAACCGTTTTTATTTGTAAAAATGGATTGCCTTATTTTAACAGTGTGCTGAGAGGAACCTGAATACTAGCAAAGTCCGACATTTAAGCGTAAAAAACATAATTCCAGATTCCACCGTTTTTTGCGCATCAATGATATTTTAGGAGCATGGAGATATAGAGAAGAGTAGATAAAATTTGAACAAAATTAAGACTCTTTTGAAAGATGCTGGGTAATGCAGCAAAATGAAACAGTTTTTTTTCTGTCACAGATATATATATATATATATATATATATATATATATATATATATATATATATATATATATATATATATATATATATATATATATATATCATACTGCACTTAAACGCCTTTGTGTATAGACGTGTTTTTACGGTCCGCAGTTAATTGTTATTTATTTATCTTTCTACCGTCGCGCGTGTGTTCAATCCTATTAAACAACGGTTATCATAATGAGCTGCAGTGTGACATCTTGTAATATCAGCGACGATCGTTTCTTGTGGCAGTGTGAATTCTGCAGAAAATGTTATCACGCAGCTTGTGTAGGAGTCCAGCGAAATCAAGAAGAATTTATCTCGCACTTCATGATTCCCCTGTGTGCAGATTGCCAGCATAATCTAAAGGTAGGCATAGACACACGAAAAGTGCTGTACCAACAGGAAAAATTATTTGAATCTATAACTACGCAAACGGACTGCAACTTACAAATAGCAGCCGACATAAAAAAGTTCAATTCAATTGTTGACTTATTCGAAAATGTTGAGCTGCAGCTTAAAGAATCAGTGGCGAATGTGAACATAAACACATCGTCGCAAGTGGCAAATGCTGTATCGGCACTATCGCAGGCCATTGACAGTAATTCTTTTAATAAGGCCGATGAGCTGGTCACGCTGAAAAACCATATCACATCACTATTCAACATATCTATGGGATCCACAAAAAAACACATTGAAGAGTATGTAAATGATCTCACTGCCGATTTGACCAGAGAATTGAAAAAAATCTGCAGCGAAGTTCAGAACTTGAGCACCCTTACCATAGATATGGCAGCTCATTGTAATGAACACTACCTGAGTGAATCGCGTCCTACACGTGAAGTTTTAGACGAAGTGAAAATTATAACAAATTCAGTTGGCAGTGACATTCTCAAAGAAGTACAATCTCTTGCCGGCTCAATTAACACTTTGGATAGCAGTATACGCGATGCTTGTTTGCCACCAGCGGGCCCCAGCTTGATGGACGAATTAAATGCCCAATCAACAAAATCGGGTGACTCAGGTCACCGTTCCACTGCCGAAGCCACTGAAGGGTGGCGCTTTTTGGGTTCGAAGAAAGTGTGGCGCTCTGACTGGACGGAGTACGACACACGTAATCAGCATAGAATTCAACAGCAAAAGATGAAAGATAGGGCGATGGCACGAAGAAAAGCTAATAAAAAGCAGTTGCATCGGGTAATAAATGATCGCAATAAAAACAGACACCAACGTAGCCGTAATACTAATGAGACAAATAAACATCAGATATCCAGAAGCAGTTATTATAACTATAACCTCAATGACAACAATAATAGCAACAACAATAGCAATAATAATCGTAACAACAATCGCAACAACAATAGCAGCAATAATCGCAACAACAACAACAATACGCAATGCGGTCGTCCAACAGCTGGCAACTCTCTTCCCCGGGATAAGGATCTACTTGCGGCGGCAAGGGTGCAATTCTCTAGGCCTCCGTTTGAAAATCAGCGTGGTATCAGGTTTCAACGTGGTGAAACACTGAATCCATACCCGGTTGTACATCAATTTAACTCAACTTTCGCACCAGATAGGTTTGTAACCCCTGTCCTGACGAATTCCTTTTCTCAGCGCTGTTCAGCTTGTTCCTGTGAGCATTCGTGTTTTCGTCCAACCTAACGCACTCTTCAGAGGCAGACCATGACGAACCGGTTACGGATGAAAACGGATCAATAGTTTTGCATGATATTTCTAAGTATGACAAATTGCCATTAACTTTATCAGAAACGCTTTCAGAAATTTTGATATATTGTCAAAATTTTAATCGTATGCAGAGCGCATCTAAAATGAGCAAAATCTATAGTAATGTATTGAGCTCCTCTTATTCTGTTATTTTAGGCACTGAAACAAGTTGGAACGATAGCATAAAAAGTGAGGAAATTTTTGGTAGTGGCTTTAACGTATTCAGAGACGACCGAAATCTTTTAGTATCTCAAAAGAAGTCTGGTGGAGGAGTTCTTATAGGCGTTTCGGCTCAATTTAATTCTGAAATTCTTCCCACAGTGAAGTTTAAAGAATTTGAACATGTGTGGGTTAAAGCGAGCATTTCAGGTGAAATACATGTTTTTGCCTCTGTATATTTCCCACCAGAGCATGCTAATATATCATCGTATGAAGCCTTTCTCAAAATTGCTGAACAAATTTTATTTGAACTTCCGGTCGAGGTCAAAGTTCACATTTACGGAGACTTTAACCAGCGCAATGCCGATTTTATTCCGGATTCTGAAAATGAAAATATTCTAATCCCAGTCGTAGGAGAAAACGAAACATTGAATTTCATCTTTGACAAAACTGCTAGCATAGGATTAAATCAAATTAATCATGTAAAAAATCAACAGAATTGCTATCTTGACCTTTTATTTACAAACACTCAGGATGATTTCTGTGTATCTGAATCTTTGGCTCCTTTGTGGAAAAATGAAGCTTTTCATACTGCTATTGAATTTTCTTTGTTCATCCATAAAAATCAAGAACCCAACGTCTATGACTTTGAGGAAGTCTTTGAATACCATAAAGCTAATTATGACAATATCAGACGGAAGGTAGGTAATGTCGACTGGCAAAATACTCTTAGGAATGAAGCGAATATTGAAACCGCCCTGGACGTATTTTACAAAATAATTTTCGAAATTATTCATGAAGAGGTGCCCATTAAGAAGAAAAGACGACACGGTAGCTCGAAGCATCCTATTTGGTACAATAGGCAAATTAAAAATCTGAAAAATAGGAAACAAAAAGCCCACAAGCTATACAAGAAAAATCAAAATAACGAGCACTTGGAACAATATCTCGACATTTGCGATAAACTAAATATTGCCATAGATTCTGCACTTGCGGATTACAACTCCAAAACTGAACAGCAGATTAAATCCAGTCCAAAGAATTTTTTTAACTACGTCAAAACTAAATTAAAATCAGACAATTTCCCATCAACAATGCACTTGGATGACAACGTACATAATAGCCCGAAAGAAATCTGCAACCTATTTGCAACATTCTTCCAAGAAATATATACAACTTTTTCTGAACAAGATCGCGATCGCGATTATTTTGCTTTTCTTCCAGATTTTCCTATGGATATTGGCGTCAGTCATGTCATAGTGGAGGACATTTTCAATGCTCTAAACCATTTGGATTCATCAAAAGGTGCTGGCCCTGATGGAATTCCACCATTATTTATGAAAAACCTAGCAACCGAGCTTACAACTCCATTGTTCTGGCTCTTTAATATGTCTTTACAATCTGGAGAGTTTCCCAAAACATGGAAGAGTTCTTTCTTAGTACCTATATATAAATCTGGGAAAAAATCTGACGTTCGCAATTATCGTGGAATAGCCATAATCTCCAGCATTCCGAAACTTTTTGAATCAATCATTAACGAAAAAATATTTCTTCAAATAAAAAACAGAATTACTAACCTCCAACATGGCTTCTTCAAAGGTCGTTCGACCTCAACAAATTTACTAGAATTTATTAACTATTCACTGATTGCAATGGACAATGGAAACTACGTGGAAGCACTTTACACAGACTTTAGTAAAGCATTTGATCGAATCGACATCCCAATGTTACTTTATAAATTAAAAAAGATGGGAATTGAGCCTGAGCTGCGTACGTGGTTAGAATCATATCTATCCAACCGCCAGCAAATAATCAAATTCAAAGGAAAGCAATCTAATCCAATTGAAGTCACCTCAGGAGTTCCACAAGGCTCTCATTTAGGACCTCTATTGTTTATTTTATATGTGAACGATATTTCCTTCCTTCTCAAAAAACTGAAAGTACTAATCTATGCCGATGACATGAAACTTTACTTGGAGATAAGAAATGCCGAGGATATTGATACATTCCAAAACGAAGTTCTAGTTTTCCACACGTGGTGTCAAAAAAGCCTCCTACAGCTAAACGTGAAAAAATGCAATTCAATCACTTTTAGTCGAAAACGACAAACATCGAATGTTGTGATTACCTTAGGAAGACAGACTGTAGCAAAATGTGAAAGAATTAGGGATTTAGGCGTTATATTAGATTCCAAGTTAAATTTTATTGATCATTATAACACAATTATTCACAAAGCTAACAACATGCTCAGTTTTATAAAACGCTTTAGTTATCATTTTGTAGATCCGTATACAATCAAAACATTATATATTGCTTATGTTAGGTCGATATTGGAATATTGCAGCATCGTTTGGTGCCCTTTTTCAAGCACACATGAAGAAAGAATAGAATCTGTACAAAAACAATTCATATTATTTGCCCTTCGTAAACTAGGTTGGATAGCATTTCCTTTGCCATCTTATGAAGCACGCTGCATGCTTATCAATATACAAACATTGAAGGAACGTCGTGAATTTGCAATGCTTTCGTTCATTAATAATATCGTCTCGCATCGTATTGATTCAGCCGAAATTTTATCCAAATTGAACTTTTATGCACCTTCTCGACAGCTACGAAACCGAAGCATATTCTCAATAACTCCATATCGCACAAATTATGCAAAATATGGCCCTATAAATCGAATGATGGCTGTTTATAACCGCTATTGCGAATCAATTGATTTTACAATGTCCAAACTAAAACTCACACAATATTTTATACATAAAAGAAATTCTAACGCATAAGAAAATGATTCTGTAAAAGCTGAAATTGTTTTATTTATAATAAAATTACGTATATATATATTTTAGTAAATAAGAAAAATGTAAACATTACTGTAACTATACCAGTCTACATCGATTGACGAAATAAATAAATAAATATATATATATATATATATATATATATATATATATATATATATATATATATATATATATATATATATATATATATATATATATATATATATATATATATATATATATATATATATATATATATATATATATATATATATATATATATATATATATATATATATATATATATATATATATATATATATATATATATATATATATATATATATATATATATATATATATATATATATATATATATATATATATATATATATATATATATATATATATATATATATATATATATATATATATATATATATATATATATATGTTTTTTCTTTTTTCTTCACTCATTCTGGAGTATGCTTGATGTAATCTAGAATCAACCTTTTTGCTCGTTAGCATCTTGTGGGATATATTTGGCCTAAATTTTAACTTTATATTTGATCAAACTCGATTAGGTGTTCAGTCATTTGATTTTATTTCAATTGAGAATCCTGATTGACAATTTCATGAAGGATAGAAAAATAATTCGATGAGATTTATGTTCAAGTTTGTTAACTTTTGGGAGTCGCTGTACATTGAACAGAAAACGCAATAGTAAATGAGAAATAACGGTTTTGTCTATTGTACGAAGATAGCGATCTCAATATAAAAGTAGATATAGAAAGTATCACCTGTACCCGAAAGACGTATTGCTGTTAATGTCTCCAGATTCAGAGCTGAACTGGCAACTCTGTCTTCTTGGTATGTTGTCTTTGCTCTTATCCCATATTATGAGGGAGATCTTCAATAAACAGACTTGTATTACTTTGAGAATTTACTGAATGTATGGTCCAGCCTGATATTATCTTATGCGTTTTCTGTTGTGATCCGTGTACAACGAGTGACAACTCCGGAATTTCTTCTTAAAGGAAATTATGAAACTTGGTTTTGTTCTTTTTTCTAAGATTATGTGAAGTGTGTTAGATTTGGAAATAAAATTTGAGGACAAGCAAAAATCTTTATTTATAAATTCTGATGAAATGAATCTTCCCCAAAAGATAGCAAACATGGATCCAAAACTCGAAGAGCTTTTTTCTTTTTCAATAATCTTTATTTTAATATTGATAATGACAAACAGGATTATCAACCCAAAATTGCAATAAAATACGTCGTTTATTACAATGACTCGAACTGTCTACTTTAGTTCATTCAAATATAAAGCTTTGAATTTAAGCCAATTGTATTTTACCAGGCAGGATAGGATCAGGAAGAAGGGTCATTCTAGTTTACATTAGCTATCCTCTAGATCGAGAAAAGAAATGAAAAAGGCATCATAAAATGCGTTACTACATTAATCAACATCTTGAAAAGGTATAAGATTATCGAATAAATTTGGTCAACACCTTTCCACACCTCCTTGTTCATAAAGTGTCATTTTCACCCAAGACCCGGAGAAATCTGAAAATATATTTTTTCTGCTGAGAATGGGACTTTGTATACATTGAAATTTATCTGAATTTACTGTTCATTTAAACCCAAAATTTTTTAGTAAGTCCTTATTAAACGACTTCTTAATCCATAGGCCCCGCGCACACCTAAAAACTGATAAAATTTTAGTAACTTTCTCGGGTGATTTTATATCGATTTATAGCATTCTATGAAGTTGTAGACAGTAGGATTGTTCATCAGATTCTCACTTTTAGTATTTTTTGAATGTATATAGTATTAATTAGTAGCAAAAATGCGAATTAATTTTATTAAAAATCTTAAGTTTTCAATCAAAAAACTTTAAAATTGTTGTTCTAGACCCCCCGATAGAATATTTTAATTTTACTTTCAAATGAAAGGGAAAAGTCCATTCTTTCATATCCCGAAGTTTTATAGATGCGGAATTTTTTTGAATAAAGTTGTTCGACAAAGACACCGTGCTTAACAACGTCGGAGTTCCGCGGGCAATAAGTGGTTTTATATACAATCTTCTTTATACAAAACAGATGCATAACAACGAAATCAAGGCTATTCGCACTAGTCAGATGGGATTGACACAAGGGTCGACCCTCAGTCCTTTGCTATTCAATGTGTACACTAGTGATATCGATAGTTGTTTACAAAGCGTTTGTGTTTTAGTGCAATATGCAGATGATTACTGTGTATGGGCCACGGGAATGAAATGTGATGGTATTAAACAACATCTACAGGAGAGCCAGGATAACATAGCTAGGTGGGCAGACCAGATTGGAGTTAAATTTTCAGTACTCAAAAACTGAAATGGTAGTTTTCTCGAGGTCCTGCTTCATCTATTCAATTATTATTATATGATGTGGTGATCGCGCAATCTCTAACTTTCAAGTATCTCGGTCTCTGGTTTGACTCCAAATGTACCTGGAAAGCTCATGTAATATAATATTTGATGAATAAATGTCAACGACGTACAAACTTTTTGAAGACAATTTCTAACACATGGTGGGGTGCGCAACCCTCGGACATGATTATGTTGTACAAGACAACAATTCTTTCGATCATAGAGTACGGATGTGTTGCGTTCCAAATGATGGCTAAAACTCATTTGGTAAAAATTGAACGTGTCTTGTGTTGCCTGAGTATATGTTTAGGTTTCATGACCTCGACCCATATCATGTCTGTGGAGGTTAATGCTGGTGTCCCACCATTTTTCATCCGTTTCTGTCAACTAAACTCTCGATATTTAATTTTCTGTCATTTCAGGTCCACAAAAATCATGGAAAGGCTTGATTTCCTTTTTGAGGTAAACCCAAAATGCAAGTTTTTATTTGTCTATAGAGGATGTTTGTTATGATCTTTCCATACAATCTCGTACTTATGTAATCCCATCAGATACATCTCTTATTTGCGATATGAAATCTATTCCGGATTATATACGTTCGTCTCCAATAAAACATTTGTGCGACGAAAAAATGTCTTCTTTCCCACAAGAAAACATATTTTTCACAGAGGGCTCGATTATGAACGGCTTTACAGGCTTTGGAGTTTATAACAACCAACATGAAGTTTTCTTCAAACTTGAATGTCCATGTTCTGTGTATACAGCCGTATACATTCTGTATTCTGTATGTGTGCGAGTATAGCCGGTCCCTTCCTCCAGGGAACTTTTTAATATGCTCAGACAGTTACAGCTCAATTAATGCTTTGGAGTCGATAAAAATTAATAGCAAATCAGTGCAAGCTGTGATTAAAATACGAGGATCCGTCCACTACCTGTCTGAGCACCAATCTAAAATATCTCTGCTATGGGTTCCAGCACGTTCCAATATATATGGTAATGAGCGTGCAGACTTGCTGGCTAAGAAAGGGGTTAGAGAAGGCAGTGTTTTCCATAGAGCAATAGAACCACAATATTTATTTCCTTTGGTCGATAAAATCGCAACCGAAAACTGGCAACGAATGTGGACGGAAGGCGAATTAGGAAGGCACTGCCATAGCATTTTACCTACTGTGAATAGAACTCCATGGTTTTCCGGAAAAAGTGTTACCAACCACTACACTCAAAATGCGCATCTTTTCAGAATAAACATCATGGATACAAATCTTTGCGAGTCCAGGAAGGGCTACGGCGACATAGACCATTTGATGTGGAACTGCGACCGACTCGATACTCCTAGGAATAATCTAGTACAAGACCTAAACAGCATTGGCCGAGAAACAAGTGTACCGATTCGAGATGTATTGGGGACAATGGACATACCGTATATGATGATGATAAACAATTTCCTCATGACTACTGAAATACAAAGCTAACATAAGTCTAAAGAAGTTCATAACCTTACTGTTTAACTAAACTAACCTTTAATCAAAAATTCTAATTTTAACAATTTTAAAAAGATTTTATTTATTGTGCGTTCGATATTCGGCTCTGTAATGGGAAACCAATGATCCTAATAAAATTATTAAAAAAAATCAAAACATGTCAAAGTTTCAGAAAAGATAAAAATAGTAAGATATGGAAAAGAAGCCATTGAAACAGAATGCTCGCTGGCCAAATAGAAAATATACTATAAATTCATGGAAAGTGTTCGATAAGTAAGTTTCAATTGAATAAGATCCAGTTAACGTTATTCCAAGATCGCCGTTTAGCGGAAAATAGTCGATTATATAGAACTCCAAACGATTTGTTAATCTTTTTTTCATACAAATTTTTTTCTGCTCTCTTACGAAAACTGATACATCATTCGACCATTTGAAAGGTCAACCGGAAATAGGAAACAAAAAGAGAGCGCTGATTGTTCATTTCAAGCGAAATCCTAGGGCCAAAAATCCTGGTATTTCGCGAAGTTTCGTGGCAAACGTAATGTATTATTCGTGACCAACGGTGCCATGAAGGGTGAGATTTAAATAAACAAAAAATATATTTCTTGCCATTGACACACACTCTTGTTTGACCAATTTTTTATTGTAACACCCTTTGTAACATTTTTTCAACTCTGTTGTTTGTCATTTACAATAAAGAAATAAACAATATAAAATAAATCGGTAGGGTTTTCATTGCATTCATCGTGTGAATGTGTGTAAGTAGGCAAAAGAACCGGAGTTGGGGTATTTTCATAACCATTCTATAGTACCACGTGATCTGCTTATATTTGCTTTGCGTCTTAGGGTTTCTATGTTCTATGTCAGCGGTTATCATCCTTTTTCGAATCGCGGACCCCTAAGAAACCACCCAAGGTTGATGCGGACCCCCACGGGTAAACATCGATTTTGTGTGCTATTAAAAAATTATTTTCAGTCTATTTGGGAACAAGACTTGAAATTTTAATATCCACTCCGAAAATATGTTTATCTTCGCGGACCCCCAGCTTTAGAATCACTATTCTATGTTATTTTCCTTGCATACAAACGTGTTTGTTCCAAAATCTATAGCAAATTGCTCGATAAACTGGAAACACATTTGACCGTGTAGATTTTTTTGAGTTGCATTGTATTTAGCACAAACTTTTACCTGAATTATTGTATGAAACAAAACTAACAGAATGAATAGACATTTACTCGTTATAACAATTGTAACAAAACGTTGCCTTAAACAACACTTCAATACAGGATTGGCAACGTTCTTTCCAAAAAACCAGGCATTGCATTTATCGCTCATATGAGTAAATGCGTCCAGATAATTTGCTACTGCGACATTAAAAACTCACATTTTCACACAAAAAGTTATTGGCACTCACACAACTTCTCCGGATAAATACAACGTGCTATTTCTCCGGATAAACAAAACAGCCGGAGAATGAGCGAATGAGTTTATCACGGTATCCTTTTGGCGCTCGCTGCCTTGCTGTCACTATTCCAAAACACGAAAGAACAAGTCTATCGTACTTCTTTGCCGCCTTTCTTTGAAATTGAATGTATATTCTGACGCTTTTATTGATTTCCACGAAATTTAAATATTATCACCTTCTCCGGTGAGAAGGAAAAAATGAAATAAATTTTATCCGGAAAATTATTTCTCACGCCATTTGTGGAGATGGAGAATTTTGCGACTCATCTTGTCTCGGAAAAGTTGGACATCGGATAAGCTTCTTCTCGCGTGAGTGAGAGAGAATTACAATGTCTGCAAAAAACAAATCAAGTACGAAGCTTTCGAGTCACTATTGGCGAGCAACTATTGCAAATGTCTGTCTGTGCTTCACTACATTCAATTAAAACTTCAATCTTAATTAATCTGCTTGAACTTTTCGACAGAATCACCTAGTTTCACACGTTTTCCGGCTTCTCTGACATATACCTACGACTGATTTATCACAAAGCATCTCCACTGGCGACCGGTGCGAAGCAAATCATTCTTCAGAATCATATATAGCATATATAGTTCAAAAGTACTACTGCTGTAGCTCTTCGCACGTACAACTATCATCGGATGCTGCATTTGGTCTTACATAGTAAAAGGAAAAAAAGCACCTACCTTGTGAGCATGAAATGAAGGGTCCTTTGCTTGGCTTCATCCATTTTTTTTGTTAATTTTCTTACCTTGTCTAGTTCCGAAGGGATCTGCAAAAAGAATAGCTACCTTTTCATCTGTTTCCACTGTAAACTTGTTGCTGTTTTGGTCCTTGTTAAAATCATGGATGACAGTTCTTATTTCGTTTTCTTTCCCCACGGGAAAATAATATGTTCTATTCTACCATCTTTCAATAGTCTTTCCTCGATAAACGATCCATAACTATTTCAGCTAAGACGGTAAAAGTGGAGGCTTTCCAAATAATTGGCAATAAAACTTTTTCCGTAAAAAACTTCTAAGACAATTTTATTCGTCTGTTTGTAAACAGTCCCAAGGAACAGCAGATGTGTTTTAGCTCGGTCACTATCGATTGCATACAGGTGCTACTTATTTCCGTCATTAAATTGTATAGAATAGTTATAGTCAGTAATGATTGGCTTTAAGTTTAGCTAAATAAAGTGTTAGCAGTTGCTGCGAGTTTTAAGCGAGTCCAAGCATTTTCAATTTTACATTTTCAATCTACAAGGGTAGGGTAGAAGTATCATTCTTCGCCCCCTCCCTAATTTTCGCCCCCCTTGCAGAACAATTATAAATAATTCTATCTGCTTTACGATCTGGAACTCCGCTTTCGACTATTACTGAAAAACAAACTAAGTCGAATAAAATGTGAAAACTGCCCTATTTTCAACAAAAATATTTCATAACGTATTTTTAGTCGTAAATAAAGTAGTACCTGTAGAGCACTTATTTTCCTGAAAACTAAAAATGGTGACAATTTTTTATCGCGGGGAAAGTTATATAAATTTTGTGAGTAAGCGTTAGAATATTCAATAGTAATGTTTTTAAGCATTGCAGGAATACATGTAAACGCACATCCGCGATTATTACCTTTCTTTAATTAAGTTTGAACAATTTTAAAAAGTGGCGAAAATTAACGCAAGATGAAACTCAATTCTAATCTTCGCCCCTGGCGAAATCCCATATAGCGTTCTTTTCTTCGTATGGGTTTCTATTTTCGCCCCGTTCCACAGTGGTCACAAAGTAGACTATTGATTTTAGTTATGTGAAGTCTTTGAGGAAATTTCTTGAAATAAAACGCTCTTTCTTTCAATCACATCGGATCGTTGACTAATCCTCTTAATAGTTAGTTACGAAATTTATTTTCTTCAATAATTTAGATAGAAAAATACTCACTTCAATTAAGTTGTAGAGAAACTTACCAGGAAGATTTCTTTCGGAAGCTCTTGGTTTTCGAGATACAGGGCGTTGTTTGTGAAAGGCCCCTCAAAAACAGTTTTTTCACCATAACTTCTATTATGGAGCTTCAAGCGATTTCGGATGTTCTCGAAAGTAATATAGACGGCTGAAATAGACAATTTTCTAAAATACCATAACCTGTTTTCGCTTCGCTTTTCGCTATTTACAGAGCTATTCACTCTTCCTAAGGTCAATATCTATAACTACTTGGTAACTAAACGAAAGTACCTTTTTTATATACTGGAAAAATAAAAGCGCCACAAGACTGCTCTCTGCCTATTCAGTTGCAGTGAAGATAGTCAGATTCTGCAATCTATCTTTGAATCCAGCGCAGTTGTTTTCGATTTCTTAAATATGTTATTAACAATTCAATTAAACTATATCAATTATAATTAGAAAACCTTTTACAAACGTAATGTTTGATCTTTTATGAATGTACATTCATGATGTGCGGATTCTAAACAGCACCGAGCAGGTTTCTAGGCTTTCTCTGTAAGGAAGACAAAACCTATCAAAATACAACCTCTCCATTCATTTTTTAATAGTTTATAGAGAAACAAGCGAAAAATTAATTTGTTTGGAAAGCCTTAATGAAAACAAATACAACGGAGTTTCTGTCTGTGATTAAGGGATTTTTTATATTGAGGTGCAGGACAAAAGGGAAAAATTTGAAATTTTATGAAGGTATGTAGCTTTATTTATATCAAATACTTATCATACGTCTAGCGTAGTACAATGTCTATTTTGCAAAAGCCACTTGTGAACATGAATAAATATTAATAGGGTGGGTGCTCCTATAGTTGAGGTGCACCAATAGTTTCAGTAGTGGGTTATACGTCTAACTAAGGTACCAATCATCAACAAATATTTTTTATCGATTCATCGCCCTAAAATTATGCAACAATAAAACTGGTATCCTTGAAATTTGCTAAAAAAAACTTTTAAAAAGTTGATGTTCTTTGAATAAGTGCTTCCTTGCACCTATAGTTGACATAGTGTACCTATAGTTGCAAGTCCCATAAGAAATCAATGGGATTTGCAACAATAGGACCAGAAATTAGCGATTGCATCACTATTGGTACATGTGTTCCTATAGTAGTACAAGCGGTTTTGAATACATAAATTGGTTATTAAACAATCTTTATATTTTTCCTATGAAGTAGGGATTGAAAGCTTTTGTTTAATGTTTTAACATTGCCCATAGGTCTATTCATCGATTTTTAGCCAAAGTTTTCCTTGAGTATGCGAGTATTGGTACATCCACCCTAATTGTCGAAGTTATAACCATTTTCACAAAAGCGCGTTTTGTCTAAGAGACATCGGTTGAAAACATTTTCGGCAATCGTAGTCACAGCAAAGACGTTTTTGGAAACCATGATTTCGAGATAATCACGTGCAAAGTTTCTAGTATATACCCGAGACCTCATTAGGGAATAATGAAATACGCTATAATGTTGGTTCTACTACTTGGATATTTATTATAATTTGGAAAAACATTCTTAAGAACTTATACTGCCACTCTACGTATAATTGTCTCATGTGTATTGGGTATTCCATTGCACATGGAGTAGTTTTGCGTATAACGATAAGAAAGACTAAAGAATAGTTATTGTTTCGTATCTACACATATATCCTTTTAATTTAAGTAAGCATCTGTAGTCATTTTGGGCATATTCGAAATATTTGAAAGAAATTGAAATTGTTGCTCCAAGTCAACTACCAAAAAATATATCTGTTTCATTCATGATTTACACAAAGAATATCAGTTGATAATTCCAAATAAATTTTTAATCCTGTGCAATTACGAAAATATAGTGAGAAGCCTTGGGTGTCTTGATTTTTCTAGCATTTAGAGTATTTTTCTAATAATGCTATTTAGTTAACGAATGGTTTGTTCGTTTTTGCTATTCTCTTTTGGCGCGTACATCGCCTTCCTTGTTCGCGCGAAATATCGAGAACACTCTTATGGCGTTTTCGTGTTTTCTTGGTGCTACACCGGTGTAGTGCAAAGAAAGAGATAGACTGATTACACCCAAGTTTGAATGAGTGTAACACCGACTACACCGGTGTAGTGCACTGTCCAAAACGAATATGCCATTAGTAGTCCATGCTCTTCGTGCATCCACACTCGCGAGTGCTCTTCAACGCATTTCTCGCTTGCGAGATAACAAAGCACACGAGACTTTGCGAGAAAAGCTTCCTGGATATGCCCTACATACTAGATGAAAGCTTGGGTTTCTTGCGAGGATTCCCGCTCGAGATTTTGCTTCACCAAGTCGCGAACGATGAAGAGCGCTAGGCATGCTCTGCACATGACCGCAAATCAGTCCCATAATGATAGGAAATCCCATAGAAGACGGGACAAATATGCGATCATGGGCATATCATATTTCGTACACGCTCGCGAACGAATGAACTTGGAGTGCTTCTCGCTCGTTTCGCAACGCAACACAACATAACAAGGCTATAAATACAAGAGCTTGTAAGTTAACGTATTATTTGTTTGATAGTTAGTTTTTGAAAATATAATCTGGATTTGTCTAATCTTTTCTCTATTACCAATTCTGTGATATTGTAGCATGATAAAAGTCGTGAAATTGTGTGTGGGCGCACGGGAGCGAAGAATAGAGCAAGAGGGGGGCGAAGATTAAATTTAGGGGGACGAAAATTGAAACACATCTTGATTTAGAATATTGTTCTTTTTTCGTTAATTTAATGTTTGAAATCACTTTTATTCAGGATTATTGGATACTATATGATACGTGATGAGAATGATAAAATAAAATTAGTTAGAGCAATTCAAAATTGTTGAAATTTAAAGTTTTTCTGCAAACAAATGTTTTAGGGGGGCGAATTATAGTACATTTACCCTATCTTCATTGAATAGATGTAAAAAATTTACGCGTTGCATTTCAAATACATGGTGATGGTGTTTTCATGAGTTGAACCCATTTCAAACGGCCTTGTCAAACCCCATGAGCATGGGGGAATTATGGGCTTTTCGTTTGCTCGGGATGTCTTGTCAGTAATATGAACAGTTTTGAAAATCATACCAAAACGAGGTCTTTGTAAAACGTGTGGTGATCCCCTGCCTACTAGCACACTATGAATAATAGACACGAAAGTTAAGCTAATCACCTATCCTGACAACAATTAACAATTAATGAGACTACCTTTTTAGATGCACGCCGAACTTTAACCACAGTAGAATGTCAAGACAGGTATTTGCAGTAAATCAGTGCTGTTTAACTGGCTTTCCCAACATTCAATAACTTACACCATAGAGTCTATTTGCAACCATCAAACACATCGGTCACGATACTCAGTGTGCTCCTGCATCTGTCCGAGCCAGTGCAAAGCAAACGAAAAAAAAAGTTACTTGTGCGCATTGTCTGAACAACAAAGGATACCGTTATTTTTATTCTCGCGTGACCTATCATGATGACTGAGTCTCATCAACAAAACGTGATTATTCGGCCTAACACAGTGGCCATTGACTTCAGGTCTTTTCGCATACGACCAAGTATTCGTGATGTGGAACATCTGCTGAAGGTGAAAATGCAACTTCGGTTTTCGGAAGTCACCTCCATACAGCTTGAGCACGTCAGGCATGCGGTGCTGATAACCTTCAACAAATTCGCTAAGGCGAAAAGGTTCATTTCGCAGAACAACTTAAAACACGTGCTTGTTTGTGACAACGCTGAAATCAAGATCCCTATATACATGGATAATGGAAATATAGAAGTTAAATTACACGATTTATCTCCACTTACTTGCAAAGTGGCAATTAAAAGATTTATGTCGTATTTCGGAGCAGTGGAATCTATTACGGTGGACACATGGAGAAACTACTTCACAGTTATTTCAAATGGTGTCTTTGTGGTGAGAATGCAGGTAGACACCCATACCCTCTTACCTTACCCTGCAGTACAACACAGAAGGGGGTGATACCATTACACAGCGAACTCTTTGTGCATATCAAGGACAAACTAAAACGTGCCAATTCTGTGAACAAACGGCGCACTACGGACAACCCTGCCCAGAAACTGCTAAGGAAAGCTCAGTTGCAGAAAAAAATGCCACCACCCAAGCCCCAATATCTTTACCTGAACCACAATCGGTTGCCAAATTTGTGGCGGCAGTTAAGGCAATAATGACAACTGCAAACACTGCGTTAAGTAATTCGAACGTAACAACTAATACCACCAGTGAAGAAGCTACCACCGTGACCCACAAGGGCAAGAAGCCAGGAAGAACATCTGATCGCGAGTATCAAGGCAGTAATCAAGATGATGATAGGAACGTAAACGACAACGAGAGAGATGTGGATAACCCTGAAGTTGACGAAAGAAGGAACATCTTCCCAACGCGAAAAAAATCTCTGCTCGCAATAGCAAGTGGCGCGCACGGGATCTTACAGGCTCAAAATAAAATGTATTGTAATTTTTATTTTTTACATATTGTAAACCAATTAAAAAAAAGAAAAAAACCTATTTTAATCCACCTAGCGGTGCGATTGTGCCTTTCTCAATCATGAATCACGAGAATGTGTGCGTTGTTTATATTCATTAAAAGCTTTTAAATGCATATATTACATTTTATTATTATACATCACATGACAACTATATACAGGAAAATACATCATTATTCGAGTTCTAAAATTTTTAAAAAGAAAAAACAGCCACGGTAATATTGAACTGAAAAACCTATTTTAATCCACCTAGCGGTGCAATTGTGCCTTTCTCAATCATGAATCACGAGAATGTGTGCGTTGTTTATATTCATTGAAAGCTTTTAAATGCATATATTACATTTTATTATTATACATCACATGACAACTATATACAGGAAAATAAATCATTATTCGAGTTCTAAAATTTTGAAAAAGAAAAAACAGCCACGGTAATATTGAACTGAAAAAAGGTGCAAAATCGGCAGTCTCAAAAAGTCGATTTTAATAAAAAAAAATTTTTTTTCGAGATAACATAAAATCTCGACGTTTCATGCATTTTAAAGATGTTTGGCATCAAAAATACGAATTCGATTTCTGAAATTTCATGAGGTCCCCCCTTTGAAAAAAAATTTGAGTTCCGGCTTATATGGGAATTTCATATGTGACCGGACGGTTTAGTCTATATTTCCGGAACCATATAAGCGATTCGTACGAAATTTTATAGACATCTATGGGGATATTATAGCTATCATTTGGGACTAAGTTTGTGAAAATTGGCCCAACCATTTCCGGGAAACTGATGTGAGTTCGTAAATTTTGAAAGATGGCCGCTTTTCCCGGGCACTTCCGGAACCGTCTATGGTGGTTAATGTAGTGAACGAAAGTTTGGTTGGCCGTCGGTGACCTAGAACAGCAAATTTAAGTTGTTTGAGAGACATTTTAGCGAAATTTTTACCTTTTTTGCTTTCATCGGAGTATCGGTTTGAATCACAATTTGCTATGTGATCGCACGCCACAACCTGTAACTCCGGAACCGGAAGTCGGATCGAGATGAAATTAAATAGCCATTTACGGGGACGCAATACCTTTCATTTGAGGCCAAGTTTAGTCGAACCGGTCTAGCCATCTCCGAGAAACCGATGTGACTGTTATTCTGAATTTAGATACTTCCGCCGGGGCTTCCGGAACCGAGGATGGTGGCCAATGTGGCCAAATAGACTTTGAATGGATGTTAGTGACCTAATACTACAAATCGAAGCAGTTGTGGTCATATTTTGGAAAATTTTTCACCTTTATACATTCATTGCAGAATTTATTAAAATCGACATTTTCTGCGTGCTCGTACTTATCACCCTGTAATTCCGGAACCGGAAGTCGGATCCATTAGAAATTCAATAGCAGCCTATGGGAACGTTGCACCTTTCATTTGAGACTAAGTTTGTCAAAATCGGTTCAGCCATCTCTGAGAAAAATGAGTGACATTTTTGGTCACATACACACACACATACACACACATACACACACACATACATACATACACACATACATACACACAGACATTTGCCGAACTCGACGAACTGAATCGAATGGTATATGTCACTCGGCCCTCCGGGTCTCCGTTAAAAAGTCGGTTTTCAGAGCAATTGCAATACCTTTCTATTGAGAAAGGCAAAACTTACACCATAATTTATTCACACAAAAAAACATTGCAGGTGAATAAATAGTGCCTGGTACTTTCTGAAGATGATGGTTTTCTATTTCTATAGATTTCAAAATTGTTTGGGAGAGCTAATCATAGGGATCAAGAATACCCAGTGTTACGGGGATAAACGCTACCTATTGTATGTGAACAAAATTTAATTCTAAAATAACTTTCAACTTTTCCACAACAAATATAATATATTAGTATTGTTTTTGAACATCTTAAACGACCAAATATTCCATTTTCTTTTTATATTATGATAATTTTTTGTGGATAGATTATGAAGGGCCAGGGAATCAAAAATCCCCAGGGGTCAAGTGTCCTCACTCTCCCGTTCGCACGAGGCTCGTCAGGGAAAACAAATGGAATGAAACTAGCGGGTTCAGGATTTTTAAACCATCTCGATATCGTCACTATCAATCGATATTCTCTGCGTAGAGTGTCTTCCTGTGATCATGCAGATCTCATGTATTTTGTCTTTTGAAATATTTATAACCAATACTTCAAAGACAGCATTTAGTCGGATTTATGTCTCCACCATCGTCTCAAAGTTAAACGTCATCGGCGAAACCAACGAGGTGAGCAGATTTCTAAACTATCATACCACTCGTACTGTGCTATATTTGTCACTAAATAGAAAATTGGGTCAAAACAGTTTGGCTCGTAAAGGGTACAAACTAAATTAGCCATGGAATTAAGTTGCGATTTAATTTTATCAGATCGCTAGTTGTTATCAGCTTAAGCTTTGTTTGAGCGTGTATACAAATACAATGCTTGATAGTATACATTAGGAAAAATGTGATCGGCTTTGCCACCAATTTATCCATTTTCAATAAACTACAAAAGAAGAATATCTGATATATATATTAAATAATCATATTCAAACTATGTGAAATCGTTGCCAGAAAAATTATCGACTTAGGTGATTGGTGCTTTTGAAAAAGTATGTCGCCAAGTTCAGGATTTCATAAAGGATTGGATGATGGACATTCGGTTTACCACGAACGCTTTCCAACGGGATGAACACAATTGCAGCCAGTAGAAAACTATCGTCGAGTCAGAAGAAAACTTCACACGATGTCGTAAGGGACTTTATCACTATCGACAACACAGCGGCACAGCGAGTAACCGACTTACAAGTTGCTAGCAAAGAAACCTTGGATTTCGACGTTGGTAACTGTTCACTAATCCATGTAGCGGATTCTGGCTGGACGTAGCAGCATGCACCGAGATATTACGTTGTATGGTTTCAGTGTTGACCTGCGACACGGGAATATGGGTTGTGGAGATTGCATCTAGCGTACTGTGGAATTCCTTCCATTCGCTTTGAAGATGCGGAGGTAGAGGGCTATCCAACTCACGAGAATCTGCTGCGTTGGTTTTCTATGTTCACAGAAGCTGCTAAACAGCTTCGCTATGATGATTATCAGGCCAACCACTCCTAGTGGGTCAAAGATCTACGCGATGTAGGACATGACCTTCCGTTTGGTCAAAACACGTGCGGATAACGGAAACTGTACCTTGCAGCGCATCGTATCGGTCGTCGGCTGCCTTACGAATCCTACGGCGAATACGGATTGTTCGTCCTGGAAATCAGGTAGTAGCAGCAGAACAAGATCTCCTTGTAGAATTTCAGCGAGGACTTCGAATCATTTGGATGCCCACTTCTTTAGGGAAGCGACGCGTCGAAAATAGCTCGGATTTTCGTTGTTGTGCTGGATTCCGTGAACACAGAATGGTGCGGGATGTAGCAGTGCGGGTTGAAGTCGTCTACTGGATCAACGTGCTTTTTCATGTGCGCCATTTGTACGTATTCGTCCATGAATTTACAGTTTGCTTGCTCGGTGTCTGGATCGCGCTTTAGTTGTTTAGAAGGTTCAAAAAACAACGTTCGGCGATTGTTCCGGAGGATTCGCCGAAATTGACTAGCGAATCGCGGGTGAGTGCCAAACGAACGGAATAACGACCAAACGAATCGTGAGTTGTGGTAGTAGCGTAAAGTAGGGGAGCCCGGGGCTAGTTGGCGGTTGGGGTAAGTTGGCGGAATCCCCTTTTCTCCGTTTCTATTAGACATAAAGCGCTCTATCTAGTTGTGAACCTCAAGTAATGTGAAACGCATTATCCAATGTGTTTTTGTTGTTAAACAGTTTGTTTTGTAGAAGGTGTGGGTGATATTGTGTTTTTGAGCATACTTTGTAAATTTTCTTAATTTTAAACATTTTGTGTTATTTAAGGTGGTTTTCAATATATTCCCCGAATGATTATATTTTTCGATAATGCGTGAAAAGAGCTTTCAGTATCCGTATAGATATTACACCTATCCATACACAAAAGTAATTTTTTAAATCATTTTTTATAAAAAGTGCGGTTGGGGTAAGTTGGCGGTGACGCACACGGGGCAAGTTGGCGGTACTATTTACAGTGCAAAAATAGTCGTCAAATATTTTCATTTCTCGAATTCACTCCAAAGTAAGAGAAACTTTTTCTTGTGTCTCTCGTCAATGCAAGGGACAATTATTTCGACCAATTGCCTGAAGAATTTTGAAAATTTGCTTTTGAATATGGAGTACGCATGGAAGTGAAAATGACAGGGTATTGAGACTGAAATATAATGAAAAGTGTCGAATAATATACAGTTTTATTGAAAAGACAATCGGCACATTTCATAAGGACCACTGATGTAATCGAATTTCCATTTGATTGATTATTTTTTGGCATTCCGCCATCTTACCCTACATATATCGTCAACTTACCCCGGGGCTGGGGTAAGTTGGCGGCTTTTCCGCGTCACATATTTTTTTCTCTAGAAATAAAGACAACGTTTCATACATTTTCATAAAATTCAGAGATGTTGCCAACAGTCTGCCCTTTCATGCAACGTGTTCTATTTTGCAAGATCTACCAAAATCAAAGCGGTAAAAAATGAAAACTGAAAACACCGCCAACTAGCCCCGGTCTCCCCTACTTCACACTGTTTTTCTTTATTGTAGTAAACAGAACTAGCTCCTTGAAATTCTGCACTGGGTATGGTGGAATGATCAATGGATATATTCACGGCAACAGTCATTCCAAACATCATTTCTATTCAGATCGGTCCCTCTCCCAGAGAAAGTTGGCAACCAGGATGCAGCTCGTGGTACGTTTCCCTGTCGACAAAGATGCCAATATTGAATGGGGTGTGAAATCCAAAGTCTGCCAGCGACAGCTTAGGAAGATACCAAGCAGATATGTCGGCCGGAGCTGTCGGAAGGTTGACTGTGAGTCTCTTGCGGATCAGGAACTTGATCTGTATGATGGATTCACCGATACTAGTTTTTTGTTAGGGGTAACTATGCCACTGCGACCACTATGCAGGTTATCTGTTGTGGCTACCCCTATTTCCTCTACATGCCCGAAATCCAAATTGCCCGAATCCAATGTAGTTGGAAGCGAATTGTATGTTTGTCCACCGGCCAGTACATTTAGAATGTAGCTGAGGAACTGTTTGGGACAGGTATACCACACTTTCGCGAGGCGTCATAAGATGCTTTCCGAAGTTTCGCTTCCTTTGAAGAAACAATACTGCACAATAGCAGAGAATATGTTTCGAGCTCTCGGGCTCGTAGTAATTGAATTGATAAATGTCATCTTGACTTTTGCCATTTTTGCAGGTAAGAATTGGCAGGACAATGTCTGTTAAATAGTCCTGTGATTATACGTATGTCTTTTCGTTTAAGATCCATTAGTTTTTTGGCTCTCGTTGTATCTGGATGTATGAGTTTCTTAGTTTATCGAACGCTTACTACGTTACGCCAGTTGTTTAGTAGTTGGTTTCTTGCCCAAGCTGAAGGTTTAATTCGATGGAACAAGAAGGTATGCCTAAAATGGTTATTGACAAGAAACTTTGTAGGCGAACGTCTGCAATTTTCCAGAATCCCTACATGTATTGTCTGTGTATGTGTAGCCTAGACTAGACTAGGCTAGACCCCTCCGACCCACCGGTTGCCCCGCTGGACTTGTCTGTGTTCTTCCTGGCCACTATCCGATCCTCGTCTAGCTGGAGAGTTGAGAATGGACGAAGTGCAGCACACAAGATCCTCCCCAAGTTTACTTTCCGCGCAAACCTTCTCCTCTTCCACCTCCATTGCCACAATCTCCACCAAATTCATGTTTACAGTGTTCTTAGTGTTTTCCTTTTTGACTTTCCATGAATAGCTAAGGAAATAGCCCTGTCAGAGCCCGCCTGACAGGTTAAGGGCAAAAATGCTGTGCGGTGCGCCCTGGAGCCTACAGGCTCCGTGAGTGGCTTGGTATTTTTCACCACCTCGAATCCCAGCCCTAGACGTTGGGCTAGAGCCTCCTCCCCTCACCTACGACATTCAACCCTCCGGCATGGATCGCTCCGCACCTTGGTTTGGGGCATAAATTTTTCGGCACGTGTTTTGAGACCTGCCCGTTGGCACCCTCTCATTCCGCTTCTGCAGCTACTAAAATTTTGGAAGGCTGATTGCACCCATCTGACGCCGGTCTAACGATTAAATGTCATCAATGGACTCACGTGGAGCCATGAGATAGGAAACTTGTGAGTACTACGTTATCTCAACACTTGACGACCCCCGATATGAGTTACTGCGATATCCACCTTGCTGCAACTGAGGATGCAAGCTTGTTGGATATAATGGATATACATAGATCCCAAATCTACTAGTGCATGTACGGTATTCTCCTTGGCATTCTAATCCACAGCAAGGAAGGAAACAGTTTGCTGTACAACTGCGCTGTGCTCAGTGCACCGACAGACTCACTTGTCTGTTCTGTTTCACCGAACCGTCAGCGATGGCAGACGTCGAGGGAATCGGCTGACTTGCTGTGATAACAGGAGTGGATTGAATATTCAGCGGTGCTAGCTCGTGTAGCAGGGAGTTGCGTTTCTGTGGCTGTTAGGGCAGGAAAACTTGGAGGTACAGTTCCTGGCTTGGTGTCCAGTACGGAAGCAATTCCAGAATATCCGCCTTTTGAATAAAACCATAGCTATTTGGATTCTAGATGTAGATGTACAAATATTAATCAGCAATATCACTAAAAACTCTTTGCTATTCGATCAAGAGTATGTTCGCCTAGACCGAATAATGCACGACATATTGTGACAACCAAAACAGACCAAAAAGCAAAGCACTCCATTCCGTTGCGCAACAAGACTTTGTTTCGACAGAATTCGCAGCTGATTCTTAATGGACAGATGTATAATAGTGCTAGTACTACAAAATTACTGATCACAATCCTTTACTGGCTGGGATTCAAACACACGGCGAGTGGCTTATGTGACCGCGGCTTACCTACTGAACCGCCAGACCAGGCCAGAATAGGCTAATCACTCTAAATTTGCCATCTAAAAATAATACGATTGCCGTTCTCCGCAAAATTCAATCACACGAGAATGATGTGCTAGTAGTTTTCGTATAAACATGCAGGTTTTAAAGAGATCACGTTTCTTGAAATAATTTACGCATATTTACAGTTGGAACACACACAAAATACTAAAACTAAAATCAACGATCTCCATGACGGTTTTCTATTTTTATTACCATGGCACGTATCCTTCTGCAGCTATCCCATTGCTTTGAAGTAGAATGCTTCTAACGTTTCAATACGGGGGTTCTGTTTCAAAGATTTCTATTGAGGTATTTTCCGAACATTGAAATGCAAATAACTTCCATTGTACTGAACGAAATCACTATATTTTTGGCACTATCTGATCGGAAATATGTGCACGTATAGTGTATTGATTCCGTAAAATGTGCGATTACCATAAATAATAAAAATAATGTATTTTGTGAGAGTAAAATTATCTCCGCTATGATTGGTCCGTACTATTCCACTGGCATGCGATACCTGCTGCAGCGTTTGTTAGCAACGCTCTATATCATATCTACGATCGTTGGCTCATACACAAAGAATAGCAGGTTTGCAAATTATTCAGGACTCTGTTGTACCGGTTGGATCAGTTCATTGCCTGTAGCTTGAATTCAAAATGTTTTTATTTTATGATCACCACAATTCAACAGCACCAATCACCCCCCTACAGGAGTCCGAAATGGCCAGAACGAATTATTGGAAGATTTTATATGTAACTGCACTCATCAACCAGTACATCTAAAACGCATCGAGCAAATTGACATTGTGACAAAGGGGAACTTTTCTTAAAAAGGAGCGCCTTCAATTTGCTCATTGATTTAAAAATATGCATCAATATGAATTTACAACTTTTTTGTTCGATGCGACAAAATAAGCTTATATCATGTGCCTTTTGAGAATATAAACTGTAATCGCGCTTGCTTCGTAATCATTACTTTTTTAGCTGGTATACGCGATAACTCATAAAACGATTAGACGAGCTTCACTCAATTTTGTGCGGAGCTATTACGCCTATGAGATCAGCTAAAGTTACTGCTCAGTCATTTATTTTTTTATTCCATCTGCACTTTTCAAAGACTTGCCACTTTCAATCAGTACGTGTTTTCCGTCCACGATGGACAACTGATGACCCATCACTTATTTCACACCAATTTTTATAGGCTACGAAAATGCCACCGAATAGAGAAGGAAAACGCACAAAGAACCGCCATATCGATTAGAATCGATCACGACAGCAAAATGGCACTCTCTTACACTTCTTGGCCAAGCAACCACGAAACAGCACATAATGGCGTACTAACACTATCACTTCAATTCCGGTCCCTAAATGACCGTTCTTCCAAATGGGCCAAGTTGATGTATCGAACACTGTTGGACACTTATCCACTTTAATTGCCAGCTTTTCATTGTGCTTGTCAAAAGCTCCCTAAACGGCTATCAGGCGGAACGAAGTGTCGATTGCACAGGAATGAAACCCCGTTAGCTTCATTGCCACACTAAAAATGAGCACCAAATTGGGCCCACGAGTTAATTGAGTGCGGGACAAAGCAAACCCGTCATTTAAGGCGAAGAACTGTCCACGCTAAGTACAGAGCTATCCTATGAGAGTCGGATATTTCCCACCAGTCAGACATGCTAATGCCTAGTGAGGCCTCAATCATCCAGATCTCAGCTAGCAAGCACTGCCAAACACAGGAAACAAATTAATTTTACCTCGTTCGCTGCAACTTGGTTGGACTAACCGCATACATAGCCAGCCGGTTTCGCTGGGGAAAGATTATACGGCGAATTATGTATTCGAAATAGCCGTTAACGTGACCGCAAGGAGTCATTTCACAGTTCCACTTTACTCGATGAAATGAACGCAAGAGTAAGTGCTAGGGAAAGTGCGGGTAAAACGAACAAATTCTAGAATCATTCATGATTGTATTGTTTGTGAACTGCACACGGACCGTGATTTGGGATCACATACCAACCCTATAGTAGCATATTTATACTGACATCATTTCAAACAAAAATATGTTTACCTTTCTAAACTGCGAAAATTGTTTTTTTTTTCTACTATGTACATCTCAACGACAATTTGATGAACTGAGTAGCTGATTGTTTCATTAGAAACTCAAAGGCATTTGGCTTGTCCTGTATACACAAGGAAATCTCAGGTTTAAAAATGCAAAGCACTTTGGTACTGTTGGAGAAATTTTAAACAATTCACCCCAGAACTATTTCACCGCGGTGAAACGCGGACGCACCGGACATCGGACTGGATATCGGATAAAACTTAAAAAAGTTATGTTTAAAATATTGATATTTTCAATGTTTTTAGATTTCTTATGAATTGAGTAACATCTTCTCCAAATTTTGTGACTATTGAACGAGAATTGGATTTTTAATGGCATTTTAACCTTTCGCAACGACAGCGTATACGTTCCACCTACGTTTTTATTATATTTCTAGTTAGCGTTGATATATAAACACGAGTTCTTTCTTTTAACCAACTCTTAAAAATGTAAGGAGTACAACTAAAACAAAATATTATGTAAATTTGTCAATTACTTATTAGTTATGAACAATTAAAAATTGAAAATCTCACTTTTTAGAATAAATTCGTGTCTGTGTCTAAACTAAAAGTCCTAAGATCTAAAAATTTTTTGCAAGTATCTCAAACATTGAAATAATAGATTTTTTGCAGCATTTTTCGTAGGTATTTTTTCGAAAAAAATTATCAGAATATGCAAAAATGGAGTTTATTATTATGTTGGTACCGTAAACCGGGGTGACATTCATCACTTTTCGAAGTAATCATTACATATTTTTAGACGCAACACATTTTTTTCAAGTTTAATATTTTTAAACCATGTACTGATGTATGGAGAACAAATTGTCCGCTTACAGCTATTGTTTGAAAAATTATTTCAAGTTGAAGTCTGTTTTCGTGTTCCGGGGTGACTTTGATAACCTGCATGTTCACCCACATTATGTTATTGATGTCAGCGTTTTTCATTCAAATGTTTGTTTAAACCAATTCTGGAAAAATACTCATGGTTAAATAGATGTTAGTTAGTATTATAAAAAAATATTTCAATGTGCAGTAAAATTCGAGTAACCAAAATAAAAGATTCTCAAAACCTTTAAAACTGCTAAAATTGTTTTGTTTCAGTGTTTCATCAATGTACAAAAAGTTTCATCCATTTTAACACGTTGGAATATTGAACAATAAAAAAATGTTGCGAATTTTGGCTTAAAATAATTTGTAATAATTGCCAACTAGTTTCACAAAAAATGTATTAAAAGTAAACAAATTCTTAAAACTTAATTTAGCATATCCCAAACTAAAGGAAAATAAGAACAGGGATAACTTCTCAACTAGCATAAAAATAGATTATGTGGTTTTTGAGGTCGCTGATTACGATTCTGATAACAGAATTTGAACATGAAATTTAGCCAAGCACAGCCAATCGTAGCATACCCGATCAGAATGAAATAACAATATTATGTCAGAATACAATTTTTGTAACAAGTTTGGTAATTACTGAAATCTCGTTAGTACTTAAAATAACAACAAATTGTAACAAGTATCAACGGGAGATATAAATTTGATAGATTTTTGTTATGAGTTTCTGATCGGGTATATGCTTAAATTATATATTTATACCATTCTTTCAATTTTAATCCGATTTGAGTATAACTAGTTTCGTTTCAAAGAGAATTGAAAGAACTTTGTTTATCATTTGTAAGTAGTGATTTGCCCACTACTCGGGTTTTTTGATTGCCCGACGAACCCTTTATTTCAGGGCGGCCTAGGTACTTCTACCGGAATTTCGGATTTTCGTAACACAACAAACTAATGGAACACAAATAAATTTTACCGTGTATTTTCACTCCTACTCTCCACTGCTACTGATGCAGGATCCTAATGCTGCTGGTGAAGGGAGGGCGAGCGGTCTCCTTCCGGCAGGCCGGAACAACGCCGACCGCATACTCGTCCGGGTTCCGTTGGCTGCTCCGGCAGCGGTCCTTGTCTTTTAGCTAGGGAGGTGAGCTTGGCTCCTTTATTGGAATCTCCCTAGCGACGGTGGTGATAAAACTCCGGAACGTCTACTCGCCGTAAACGATACCGGAAGTCACCGCAGTGCACTTTCCAGGGTGAACCTTTGTCCGCCTTGCTTCGTTCTCCTTGCCAATTAGCTATAGAGGAGAGCTTGTCTCATTCGACTTATCCTCTATAGCGAGAACGGCCAATGTCGTGCTTCCTTTTTGTTTAGCCGGGGAAGCGAAAGCACTCCTTTACACTGAGCTTACCCCTATTGGCGAACCGATACCGTACCACATGCGGGCAATTTTACCGTCGCATTCGCGCACTTCGCTACACTGGCTATCGTGGCAGGAAACATTCCCGAAAAAAGAGAACACTTATCTGGACGTCTGTTTGATGTAGTGGTCCGTCACTTTCCAAACTATCACTTCCCCGCCTTCCACCCGATCAAAACAAAACGACAAACCGCCTCGGTGCATAGCTGTCATCTTCCTTGCAGGATAACCAGCAACCAATTTAACAGCAAGAGGAGAGCGGTGACCTACTAAAGCCCTATGTTATTAATATACAAACATAAAACAAAAATTATCTTACCTATCTGCACGAATAAAACCGTTCACGAACGCGAAATGAACAAAATTTAACAACTACATGTAAACGGTACCGAACAGCGGTGAGCATTATTTACGTAAACAAATACACTCTACGGAGTGTGTAGTAAAAAAAGGTATATTCCCACCCAGTGCTAAATTGTTCCTCTGACGGGTTAGAATCTCGCCCACACCGGGTGCAAAAAATTGGCAACAATGTTTTTCCAATCTAACACCGATACAATTATAATGAACGAAATGAAATAAATATATGATAATACTGACAGTATACGCGAATCGAGAGGCTGTCAGTCGTTGTCATCATTCGGCTGTGGATTGAACTCTAAATCCAACTTGAAAACAAAACCGGAAACAACTCGCTATTCCCAAAATTCTGCAAGTGGCATTGACAATTTTCAAAGTTTAAACTTGTAGGGGAACGGTTGTCGCCATTATATTGATCTGTTTTATCGTCGATTGTCTAGAAATGTCTTTCGTGTTATTACGATACCAGTACTATACGCTTGTGCTGAGGTTTCAATCCACTTCGAATTAACCACAAAACAACTTCATCTGATCATTCACACATACATTCCTTCATTCAATAAGATTCTGTACTCGTACATTCACACATACAATACCGCTTAACACGTCATCGTTTCTCCCACTCGTAGACATTCCGAACAAAACGTTTGTATATTCGTCCCTTTTCGCCTCCAACGCTTCGTACATTATGAAAGAAACGTTTGAGAGAGACCAAATAATGTTTTTTTGCATAATTTAAAAAATATCAAAATGATTCTCTTCGGAATCAAACGAACCATCCCAGGTTTAATCAAAAACCCAAAATTATGCGAAAAAAATTCTATCATTCGATTCGAGATCGAAAACGCATGGTGCTTTTTAGCCCATCTCCCCTTAACACGAAGACTACCCTGATTCGAATCGGGTTACACCTGCATGGTGCAGAACCTTGGTGCGAACATCGGGGAAAATGTCAAATTTGATGATCCATCGACATGATAAATGAATCATCAAAAAATGTAAATAAAAACAAAACAAGTCGCGAAATCGGCGCTTGCGATCTGTTTTTTCGTAATTTTTTCTTCCCGGACACTGGTCCAGGTTAAGTGATCGGACCGAAGTCCGTGGTGTTGTCGTCGGGAACCGATGGCAGATTTTGGAAAACTCACAAGTGAGTAATCCATATAAAAGCATACCGTCAGTCTACCGGCGCGGAATTTTTTTATGCTGGTTTGAGGAGATTTGCTGGTCACACCGAGGTTTTTACCTGCTAAATCCTCCAGCTTGTAGGAGTGGTTTTTGGTGATAATTTTTGTTGGTAAGTATTGTAGTCCAATTTTGACATTATAAGACTCGAGTGCATTCAACAACTTCATATTTCGACTGTAAGCTATTTGACCGTCCTCAGAAGGTTTGGTAAACTTCCGATGCCTCAAGCTGTATCGGTGTCGAATACCCTCGCTTGCCTTTGTCAAATTTTTGACCACAATCTTCCGGATTTTGTCTATATGTAGGTGTCTTGTTTCTAGATCACCCTCACCGGAAATCCTGCTGAAGGCATCGGCAGATGCCATTTCACACTCGTTTATAATGAAATGAGGACTAAACCCAGTGAAGGAATGAACGGTAGTATTTAGGATGCGATCCACTTCGGTGATGTGGACATTATTAAATTATCAAAAATGTTGAAAGTAGGCGAATAAATTGGCTGGCATAGGCTTTGTTCTGCTAAATATTTGTAATCTGCAAAAGATCTGCAGTGAAAATGCAAAATCTGCAGATTTACTAATATATATGCAGATCTGGCATCCTTTTAGTATTCCCCACAGGAAATTCATCCAAATGGTGTGAAAATACGGGGAAGCAAGGCAAGATAGGTATTCAGAATATGGGGTTAAATGGGCAGCTTGCACTATTTTTTATTTTTTCAATAGTTAGAGGTACCAAATCATCGCGGCAATAGGCAGTAACGAATTGGGAATAAAAAAGGAAGCATCCTATCATATAAAAAAATTTGACGAGAAAGGTCTATTGAATTAAATTGAAGTTGATGTAGATTATGATTTTTAGCCTCATGTCTTCCAATAGTGCATCGTTTCGAAGGCATGGCTCTTCATCTTCCGGAGAATGCTTTCCCATTAAATTGGACATTAATTGATGATAATTTTCTCATAATACAACCGTTTTGCAAATTTTCGCAGGACTACATCTATTTTCTTTGCCAAATTGGATGTAATATTATATTTGTTTTCGTCAGTAACTCTCTCGTATACTAAAGTGCAAAAACTTGTTTTAGAGAAACAACAGACAAAAAATAGTTTTGTCTTCTGAAACCATACGCAATTATTTAGCACACATCAAATTAGCTTGGACATTAACAATGATTACAGATTAGTAGAAGATCTTAAGTTTGTTGTAAAAAAACAAAAATTTGCAGCAGTATTGTATTTGAAAATAAAACAATATACATACTTGGATAATCCTCTGTCTGTTTAACTTCACTTTTCCTGCATCGTTGGATCAACCGCATCACCATCTTCATCACGGGTTTCATAGCCATCACGGCTATGCTTATGCATGTGCACTCTATGTCAACAGAAGACAGTACCGAATCAATTTGGTCATCTATTTATTGCAGAACGAGTCGGTTTCGAGTTCTAAGTGTATCCCTATTGCTCGGTTTAATTTGTATTCTAGACTAGTTGATCCCTAATTCATTTCAATCGCAGATACTTCACTTTAGGCAGTGGCATTACATTTCTTTAAATTTGATTCGTTTGCCCTAGCAAACTGTTAAAATGTATGGATTTTATGGCAATTTTCGGCAATTTTATGACTAAGAGAAACGTAAGATATGAAAATTGAAAGATAGATTGGTATTCTACAGCATATCAATAATTAACTTGGAACGGACAACTAGAGCTATTGAGTTAAAAAGCCTTAATTATATGTCTTGTAAGATATACATAAAAGTAGCATCCCAGTTCATATAAAGTTACATGTAACTACTTGTGAAAATGTGAGTAGTTCGCTTTTCCCTGGTTTATACAGTCTGACTTTACATCCAAAGAATCACAATATTTTATTTCACATGTCAGATTCAATTATCTTCTATTATCAGTCAGAAAAATATATAGCTAAGTTGCTTGCAATAAACATAATTTTAATTTTTTTTCCTGTGTGGTAGGCTCATATGGTCACGTCGAAAGGTAATCTAAGATGGCAGGCATAGCGTAGTTGGTCAATCGATTGTCTTGTATACCGCTCATATGGGTTCGATTCCCAACCCCCGTACATAAGGTTAGAGATCTTCCCAAAGAGATTTTTCTAGCTCGAAAAAAGGAGGCAAAGGACCTAATTCTCTGTACTTTTTCAAGTGGGCGTATCTAAGAGAAGGATACTCTTGATTATTACAGCGCCATTACAATACCTTCTTATTCTTTCCTAATACGAATGAGGATTGTTTGGGTTAGCATATTATCCAAAGAGTAAGAATGACTGAATGATTGATAGAAGAGAAAGTAAACAATGAGAGTTTCTTCTTGTTAGATATTCTTATATTAATATTGAAATACAACAGAAACTTATTGTTTTAATCATCAAGAACTGGGAATATATGTAATGATCTTTTTAAAGATCATTTTGTCTGGATCCCACAGTTGTAAACACAAATCAGCTTCAACTAAGAGACATACGTTTAAATACTCACATAGAAACTAATTTCGAAATAAGAAACTAATCATAAATCTCAGATTTCAAATTTTGTTTTGCTAATCTTCAGAAGGTTGTACCGTTTTGAGAATCGTTGGATTAGTGACAATCTTTCGAATGAAAAGCTAAGTTTAAATAGTTTAAACTTCACATTAGGCCACTAGATGCCCCAAACTGCAAATGAACAGTGAAGCTTAAAATTTTTAAGAGCAGCGTCAAACCTTCGCTCGTGAATGTTTGTCACATAGCTTCGCGAAGCTCACAAAGGTTTCTTGATGCGTGAATAAAACATACTACATATTTTTTACTGCATTCGTGCTGACAGAGCGCGTTATGGGTAGTTTTGTGATACACTACAAGGAATTTGATCGAATGAAGTTCTTTGCGGCCCATTTGTTGGCGGTACATTCTTGCAAATTTGGACAAAACATTGATTATCAGCTGGTCTTACAACGGTAGATGGTTTTCCAAGGATTAATTATATTATGCGAATATGAAAATTAAATAAAACTGTAATGAAAATCCTATGCAAATCGCGAACCACTCGAGAAGAGCTTCGCGAACGAAGCCATCTGCGTTGGGGAAGGATAGAATAAAGACGCAACTGATGTGCTTCTTCGTTGGTTGTCACCGCTTTGACTCGCGTGTGTTCGTGGCGATAGGTTGTTAGGTATCATTTTCGAACCTAAAAGAATGCATCACAGCTGAAGAAAGCTTGCTTGTGAAGTGCGAACGGATGGTTCGCGATCCGATTTTTCCCATGCTTGAAAGTGAGTTTATCCTTACGGAAGTCGTATTTATCGAGTTGCATCACCTATGCCATTTAGCATTCAATGTTGGAATCATTCAGCACATTAGTCCAAGCAGAAAGTTTAACAAATGGTTGAATGTGAGTTATGGCCGTGTTTATGTTTATGTAGATGATGACAGAATAGAGATACTACTACACGATCTGGCACCGCGTATTTGTCTCAAGTTCATTAAAAATGCTCGTCGCAATACAAACAGGTAAATCAATCGAAATTTTCCAAATGCGCCACCCAAAATAGGTAGGGAGACTAGACCAATTCGGACATAGTAAGGATGTATGGACTATAAAACTGGAACGTGTCGACGGATTTGTAAGTATTGGTTTTTCCTGTAAGCCTAATCAAATGCGCACATGTTTTCTGCTATGGCCTTTTCAATCTCTTATCATGTTGTCTACAAACACGTACAGAGTAAATTCTAGTGATTCGGTGTGTTAGGAATACTTTTTCTTTTAATGTATACTGAATTGTGAATAATCCACCTAAAAGTTAGACAGAAAATTTATTTTTACTGTATATCGAGATACAGTAATGATGTAATGACAAAGTAATAGAAAATTATTTTGCAGCTGACTTCCTATGAACATCAACAATTTTGTACCTGTGTGCAAAATTTCGTGCACGCGTTCATCCTCAACCATGCTTCGTCCTGATGTACAGGTTCGCCTCGAACATCGAACCCAAGCGAACGGTGTACAAACTCTAGTTCAAACATCCGTGTACGCACACAACGCAAAAAGGATTAACGCTAGTGATGATGAAAGTGACAAAGAGAAAACTAGTGTCTCGAACCCACATGTACGCACACCGTGTACTACATGGGGCTTGGTTGTGCAGGTTGGTTTCTCTAGTAATTGCAATATTTTGATACAAGATCAATTTTTTAAAAGAGCGTAGACATTCCTCCGTGCATTACTGCCAAAAAATTGGTTCATAATGCGCTTTTAACTGCAAAACTGCAAAGTTACAGGAAATGCTTACTTCTGTGAGAAAAATTGTATTGTATTGTATTGTCTTCGATTTAAAAAAGTTACATCGCACAGACTTAGACTAAACAGACTTAATCCTATATCGTCCGCTCAACGGTAGAATATTCTTCAGCTGTTTGGAATCCGTACTACCAGAACGGGATTGACAGAATCGAGGCTGTCCAACGCAGGTTCATACGCTTCGCCCTTCGGCATCTCCCATGGCGAAACAGATTTCAGCTGCCGAGCTATGAAAACCGTTGCCAGCTAATACACCTCGATACACTCAGCATTCGGAGGGACTGCTCTCGAGCCCTGTTCGTCTCGGACTTACTCTCTGCCAGAGTGGATTGCCCTACAATCCTCGGACGTCTGGATATTCAAGCACGCGTTCGAGCTCTACGCAATAACTCCCTTCTGCGAGTTCCGTTCAGGAGAACCAACTATGGTTTCCAGAGCGCCGTTACCGGACTCCAACGAATTTTTAACAGTATGGCGACGGCCTTTGACTTCAACAGGACGCGGAATGCGATAAAAGTGAAAATTTTGTCAATTTTAAAATGTAATTAGTTTAAGAAACCACCATTGGGGCCAAGGGGCCTGTTGGTGAAGGTAATAAACATAAACATATATAAACATATTTTTAATTCAAACGATTCTCTACTAATATTAAAATCAAACAAATGATAGACACTATTGAGGAGTTGACAGCAAACATCCAAAGAATTATTCTGGCCGTACTGCGTGCGATGTGTTGAGCGTCGGAAAAAATCAATTCTCCGGAAAGATCTTCCCGGAACGTTGAGGTCGAGTTTTGCTAGAAGCGCAGGGGAGTCTATGTTGTCCGTCAGAAGGTCGAAAATGAAAAGTCGTTGCAAGAAAGATCCGTCTGTTTCGCTGTGTAGGGAGATTGATGAGGATACAGCGATCTTCATATGGAGGAAGCTGGAAACGGTTTTGTCAGGGTAACCGACGAAATGCAAACCTGATAAAGTTCTTCTGTACCCGTTCGATACGATCAATGTGTGATACGGAGCCCAAATAGTAACGCCATATTCTAGAATACTGCGTACCAGTGTAATGTATAGTGTTTTTAGATAATACACATCATTGAAATCACGAGTGTTGCGTTTGATGAGTCCAAGTACAGCGTAGGCTTTAGCTGTAACGGAAGAGTAATGTGCGGTAAAGCGTAGCTTACAGTCGAGAATGAAAGTATGCTGCATTCACGAACTCGAATTGGCGTTCTAATTCCCGCACGGACGTTTTGTCGGTTTCGCCTTTTGTTCTAAAAAATCGTTTTCGAGCCTTCCTGAGACGATTTCGTAACTCAGCATTCCACCAAGGTCGTTTATTATCCGGGCGGCGCGTGCATTTCCTCCTAGGCACAAGTTGTTGAAATATTAGTTCCAGTTCGTGATAAAATCTATTCACAGATTCATCCAGAGTACCCTGCGTTAATATCTCAACCCAATTCATTCGTGAAATTTCAGTGTTTAATTCATCATAATCGCATTGATTAAAATCGTAGAATAAATTAACATCGTCATTCATAAACTCGGGAAACACAGCGTCAACTTTCAACACAAACGGATTGTGGTGACGATCTAATTTCATTAACAGTACGGGTGGCTCCAATACGGTGGTGGCGCCAAAAAATATGCGTTAAAAAGTTCATATCATTTTTCACAAAAACAAAAATTTAAAAATTCCAATTACAAAAAACCCATCTTTCATTTTTTCATATTTTGTCAACGAAAACCTAAAAAGAAAAGAAACATTTTGAATGTGATTGCATGATGGAGAACTTATCGGTAAAAAAGTTTTTCTAACGATAATATACATGCTTTCAAATTGCACACACATTGGTACACAAACCTATGATTTTATTACAGAATAAGTATCATTTCAAATCAGAATGATTTCAACAAAATCTTCCAAAATGCGACAGTTGTCGAAATATATGGAATTTTGCTCCAACAAAAACAATTAATTCGTGTAATTATTTTTTAATTTTTTTGCTTTTCTCCATCATAAAATGTCAACAATCTAATGTTTATCGTTCTAAAGACGTACAAGAAACTTTTTTCGTGTATTTAGATCATGGAGAAGCTTTAAATGGAAAAGTTTTTCAAACAACTTTTGACATATTTTTTATAATTCATACCATTTGCAGTCAAAAATACAATTTTCTTTTTGAATATGATTCTAAACACCATTTCAAATTAAAATGCTCATAACAAAATTTTTTTGAAATGTGGTAAATCTTGAGATATTTTAAATTTTGTTATTTTATTTAACAGCGACCTTTTCATAAGTTATTCGCATTTCTCCATCAACAAAAATAGCTTTTACAAAAGGCACATAAAAGTTCCTCTTCCTTTGATGTCAAGGCGATATTGTAAACCATTTGAAAACTACATGAAAACAACCAAAATATGATTCAACTATTTAGTTTAATCATCAGACCCCGTTCTTAAATAGTTTGGTTGTAACGTGTAAAGTTCGGAATTCCGATACATTAGTAATAAGATTCATTTTAAACCAAAATGTTGTGGCAATTCATGGAAACTACGAAAAACTATGGTTAATATATCGAAATATATCCAATAACTCGTTACACAAAACCTTATGTAAATTGTTTCATGGTGTTTATAAGAAAATTGCAATAGAAATAATATCCGCACGTAAAGAGTCCCGAAAGATTCGTCATATGTACGAAAAATTAATATCTTTCATCAAAGTATGCTATACAGAACATTCTCGTAGTAAAATTACTTTCGCTGTGATTCAGCATTCCCTAAATAAGTATAATGGTAGATGGGGAACGTGCTGAGGACATTGATCCTATTTCACAGGCACGCTGACGCCAAACTGTAAGCCCCAGAATTGAAATAATGCCTGTTAAACCAAACATTACCATGTTACAGCATACCTAAAACAAATTTGATTACGTGCTCAAACCACTAGCTCTGTGAGTAAGATTACCCGTGGTAAGCACCTAATCACGCTCCATGAGCCTGTTAGCTTAGGCATAAATCATCACCATTTTAGAATTTTACTTGCAACCGGATGAAACAGCAATTAATCTCTCGTAAAATTCTAAGAGCGGTCCAAGTTACACCTCTTTAAGCGTTGCGTTGAAATTAATTAAAATTACTTCCAGCAGCATCAGTTGCCGTAACTTTAACGTCGTGTCTTACATTTATCTGGTGCGCTGTGTGGAGGAAGAAGAGCATCGAAATCCTCTTCCAATCGAACATCTGCGTACCTGATGCGCTTGTTGTTCGCAACCATTTCAAAGAAAAGAAACGTAATCACAATTAGGTATACGAATTGCATTGAAAATTAATTAAAAACATAAATCTGTGACGTTGGAAGCCAACAAAGGAAGGGCTCAACAATGACCGTCAACTTTAGGCCACAAATGGGACTCAAGAACTAGGATCACGCAATTTCAAATTTGGAACTGTATGATGTTTTACATATGGCAGAGTTTTTTCTCGTGCTGTCAAAAAAGACATAAAAAACTTGAAGAAGATCTGATGTATTGAAATTTAAAATACGTCTTCCATAGTTGAGAATGATTAGTGAACATTTGAAAACGGTCCGTAATCGGCTGTTCAGTGAAGCGGAAATAAAATCAATATGGAATAGTTCAAGCTCGATTCACTTTTTTAAGAAATTCAGAAACCCAAAAAAATCTCGAAAAATGAAGAATATCTCAAAGAAATTCATTACAATGGATAAACATTTTTTCATTGTGCTTATGAACTCGAAATGAATACATGCCGTCTCTGAATGCTGCTCAGTATCTCTTTCTCTTATTGTAGAAGTCCTAATAGAGCTCTATACAGGGTCCGGAACTCGACTGAAACGTTTGTCTGCCTACGACTTCAAAGCAGCCTGCGAAATACTTTCCCGATAATATGTCACATTTTCTTTGACGCCAGTCTCGATAAAAAATTATTGGAGCGTGCCCATCCGCCGTTACAGCAGTCCAAACCATTATTTGTGGTGGGTACTACCCCTTGGTGGCCAACCGATGGCTCAAATTCTCACATAAATTGCTCAATCTGATTTTTTTTAGTCCGGAAGCGCAATGTTCGAAATTTGCCCCCTTCCGGCCAAACGAGCCACTTTTTCGCGCTCTCAAGTCTAACTTGTTGCTGGTTCGGTGTTTTTTTTTTACGATGGAGAATACACGTACTAGCCCAGTACACGTGCTATTAGTAGATGCCAAGCTACCACACGGGGTGTACTGGGGGTGTGTCGGGCTCGAATGGTGACGCTGCCATTAATTCCGACTAAACTCCATTGGGTTCCGCCATCGTTCCCCCCAGGGACTACCTCTCGGTATTACTTCTGGGGGGATGGCTCTACTTGATGTACTCATTCACTCTCGCTCGTGCGTTCATACGTCCTGTATGAGGCTTACTTGGGTGCTCTCTCTGTCGCACCTTGATTCACTCTCTAACACTCCACATGAGGCTGACTTTTGTGCTCACCTTTTTCATTCCTTGCTAGGCTTACTTTCGTGCTAGCCTCTAACATACCATGTGAGGCGGACTTGGATGCTCACCCTATTACTTGGTTCACTTTCGATCGTACCACTCTATTATACCCCTGTCGCTCCCCCTGGCATCCCATGTGGGACATTTTTCTTAGGCCCCACTTCTGACATACCATGCGAGGCTTACTTGGGGTGCTCACCGGTTTCATACCTTGTGAGGCTGACTTTTGTGCTCACCCTTAACATACCGTGTGAGACTGACTTGGATGCTCACCCTTTCATACTACGCTACGACCCTCCCATCTTGGCATGAGGCAGTCCACATATACGCCTATACGCTCGCTCTTCTGCCTTGCTTCGGGGTGGCTGGGTTTACCCCTTACGCGGTTGCCAGTCGTTGCGCCAAACCTGCCTCAGCACGAACAGACCACCTCCCTGCGCTCGGCCTTTTCGCTCCAACCAACCAATCACTAGTTAGTCGTGCCCGTCGTCTGTTGCTCGGTTCGCCAAATTACTTGTAATTACTCCGGCGGTAATCGGAACCCTTTTCTGACCGGCATCGGTCTCGTATAGCAGTACGCGGTTCTGAAAGTAACTTTCCAGGATCCGGTACAGACCCACCGGTAGGCTAAGCCGGTGTAACGAGAGCGCGATGGCATCCCAGCTTGAATGCGTTCTTTACGTCAAGTGTCACTAACGCACAGTATCGAATGCCTCGCCTTTTTCGTTGGATCGCTATATCGGCAGTCTTTATCACTGAGTTGATAGAGCCCACTGTGGAATTACCTTTCCGAAAGCCAAACTGGTTGCTTGACAGGCCGTCCGTACCTTCTGCGTACGGGGTTAGCCTGTTGAGGATGATCCTCTCAAGCAATTTGCCAGTCATGTCGATCAGACAGATTGGTCTGTACGGCGATGGGTCGCCAGGCGGCTTCCCGGGCTTCGGCAACAACACCAATTTCTGCCTTTTCCATCTATCGGGGAAATGGCACTCGTCAAGGCATCTCTGCATAGCTAGCCTGAACATGTTCGGGTTCACTATGATCTTTGCCTTGAGAGCGCTGTTTGGAACTCCATCCTGCCCTGGAGCTTTGTTCATTGCTAGGGAATTAGCCACTGCGAGTAGTTCTTCATTCGTCACCGGAGCCACCATTTCGACCGTGCTGGTTCGGTGTGGGATAACGGATCTGTTGGAACTTCAAAAGCTTGAGCTCACTTTCAAATATGCATCGAATGCTGCAGTAGAATATTTTCAATTCTTTATTTATTTGATTGGCACTTCATCGTAGATTTCATTCAAGTCGCTGCTTCACTACCGAACTACCTCATGTAACGTTGTAGTGTTTTGATGCCCACCTCCATGACGTTTTGTAATGCTACCAGTATTATTATAACGAGTTATGGAATGATAAACAAAAAATTATCAATATTTAGTTGTTTGATCTGACGAACAATCGCTGGTTGTGATATTCCAGCTAAAATATAAAGCAATCACACTATTTTTTTAAATTCCACCGCTAATCACTTTGTTGTGTTCACGTTTGGCAAAATGCTTTTGTGCCCTTGTAAACAATACTCCAAACTACCATTCAGCCAATGTATAGACGTGGACAATTTGGAGGTCGTTACACTTCGAATGCCGCACCATGTGAATGATTCGGAAAATATTCAACTTTCGGTGAATCGGCATTCGGCCGAATGGCATTCGTACAAACAGCATTCGTCCAAATAGCATTCGGTCAAACAGCACTCGGTCTAACGTAATTCGGCCAAACGGCATTAGGCCAAACGGCCCATTAATCCTGTAAGCGTCGGAAGTCTCTTCCTTGAAGATAGTTGATACTACCGCGTGTTTTAAATAGTCAAATAGGTTTTTAAATATAAAGCAGGAAATGTTTGTGTTCGTTTGATGTGTTTGCTGTGAACCGACCTTCCACTCGTCACAGTCGATAGACCTTTGAAGACCATACTATCATCAGCATGCAGCCACCATTGCTTTTAAAACCCACCACCAGATGTCATCAACTGAAAGGAGTGGCGGTAGGCGAAGAAACGGGTGGGGTGGCGTTCAACCTGATTGGGTAGCTCGCTTCGCGTTATGTACCATAGATGGGAGCAATGAACTTGGCCAAAGGGGTATGACTGAGTCTGCTCTAGCTCGCTTCGACTAGCATGCAACTGGAAAGGTCGATCATTCACCCGAAAAGTGTCAAACAGTCAAGTTGATTAAAGAGCAGCTATTGGATAAGTGAAATTTAAATCGTGAGGAGCTCAAGTGGACAATAGGTAAAGTCCCAATATAAAGCCATTCCCCATAAAAATCACAAATAGCCCGTCCGGTCACTTAACCACGATTTGTGCTCTGCTATCTTCAGGACCCCGCAGTTTTTGCTAATAATCTAAACGACGCGCAGTACGTTGCGGTACGATTTTTTTTATCATGCAACGCCATTGTTCCGGGTATCCCGGCTTGCCATCGATTATCCGAGGACCCAAGCCACAACCACTCTTGATGTAACCCAACGACACTGAAGATCACCACCCCTTCATCGGTTACAGTCCAGCGGATGGCAAAGGCCGTAAACGGGAGTTCGACAGTAGGAGAATCAGGTGATGAAGCAGCAAAAAAGGTCAGATAGAATTAAGAAGTGGAAAGTGGAAGAGATTGAAGAAAAAGTTTGTGAAAGTGAGGAAAATAAAAGTAGAATTTGCATCGAAGAATCAGGCATTTCCTTGCTACCCGCGAAACTCCCGGATAAGCGTGCCGAGCCTGAGGTCTTTGTTTCAGGGAGTCTCAGCAGTGCTCACGGCTGGAGCTGGCCAACACTTACGGCATATTCGACCAAACCACCCGTTCAGTGAAACAGTCTGTTCGACCAAACAGACCGTTCTGAAAAAAAAACAACTGTCCGATCAAAAGGCCCGTTCCACCAAATGGCCCGTTCGGTCAAACGGCCCGTTCGGCTAGACGACATTCGGTTAAATCGCATTTGGTAAAATCACATTCTGTCAAATCACAATCGGTCTAACCGCAATCAGTCTTTTCGCATTCGGTCAAATCGCATTCGGCCAAAAAAGCGATCGGCCAAAAATGACATTCGGAAAAGAATGGCATTCGGTCAAAAATGTTAGTCGGCAAGAAACGGCCACCGGGCACCATTTGAAGCCACCATCAGTTCTAGATTTTACCAATTGATTCGGGTAGACATACGGTAGTTTTGAACTGGTAGAATGATGAAGGACCACTTTGTTTCCAGTAATGAGAGATAGCGTTTGGCCACGGGCTTCTAACAATAATATTTTATTGTGGGGGCCGTCTGTTGTTAATCAGTGCGTTGCGTATTCCGTTCAAATGCTCAAACCAACTTCCCAAAGATAACATTGTTGGTGTTTTTTGCCCGCAAGATGATGACATAGACCATAGAAAAGTATGTGATGGACGCAATAACATATTGTTGTAAGAAACCCGAGACCAAACGCCACCTCTCATTGCTTTGAATTGGTTTATCTTTAAACCATCACATTTTTGTTGTTTTTGTAAAGATGCGGAAAAGAGTTTAGCGAACCCGTAAGAAATTACACTTATGTGCACCCAGCGAAATTTTGTATTGTTTCTAAAATTGATCCCTTTTCCGTTTAAATAGAACTGTCAGCGAAAATAACTAAGAATCGCAGGAATATATGTAAATGTTGTTCAAAATTGTACATTTCATTTGATATTCGGATGTAACAAAAACCGACATGTTTTGTTCGATAATATTCAAGTTTTTAAGTTAATCGCCCCGAGAATAAATCCTGAACAAGTGTATGCTATTATCAAATAAATCATGTATTCTAGTCAAGCGTGAATTTGGTTTAGGGTCTTCCCATTCCAGGAATTGAAAAATCAAAATCTTCGATTCACTGAAGTTGGAACATACAGGAAATATTTTAGCACACATTAACGTTTAAACACCATTATGCTTAGATCAGAAGGATTTCAAGCAAATGCTTAGAGAGCGCTAAAACTCTACCACTTTCTTGTTTATATGAATTTGATCTCCTTTGTTTGATAAGCATACCCCATTTCAATTAAACTCTTTCTGTCTATTCAAGCAACACTATCCATCTTGTTAATTAAAAAATCACAGTTTTAGTCATACGCTCATTTGTCTCTTTCGAAATAGAAAAGCATATAAGAAAGGCATTGCCGAACTGCTAGGTCTTTGAATGCTTCCTTTCTTCGCTTGCCTCAACAGTATCCGAGCAGAAGAAATTGAAAAACTGTCATCACTCTTAGCACCGACATCAAAATTGATATCTATTGCAAATCCAATCAACTTCACTTCAGCGTCTTTTACTGTGACTTCCCAAAAGGGTGGTGAAGTTGGGTAAGGGATTTTCCGAATGTTTCGTTTGCATGCGTCATGTTTTCATATATTTACGCTATCGGTCATGAATTAAACATCTCTTTTGCATAAATCTTTTCTGGCCACACAACAACAAGAGGGTTCATCCTGAATACATGTGAGCTATATGAGTAGATCCTTTAAACCCAAACGGTCAATTATATTAATTTACCCGGATAAAATTGATACTTTTTGGATCTAATTTCCACTGCCATTGGCCGACATCCGGCTCAGTGTTGGTATGTAGAAAAGAAAACCAAAACTCATACAGCCCCGGCACGAATATCCATTTTCAACGATTATGTGTCTTTCGATTTCCGTACTCCCTATCGATTCTCCTTCCGGTACTGGAAAGAATCACGGTGTTTGGTGTGTTCATGCCACATGCGGCTGCCATTCTGAGGCAGCGGTTCACTGAACATGACCAAGCTGGGTCTCTGTCTTTGCTCTCGTTTAACTGGCCATGGAAATTATAAGTAGCACCGAAAGAAACGTTGGTTGGCTTAAGGGGCGTGTCTGGTGTAAAGTGCTCAAAACAAAAGTTATTTGGATTTACGATTTTAAAGGCAGGGCAACAATGGATCTTTTGTATAACATTAGGATCGCTTTATACATTCATTGTGTACGAAAACAAATATTTTGTTCATTCACACAGAGCCGCGCACACGAGTGTTTCAAGAATAGACGTTCAACCATTTCCACGTCGAGGAGCGCCGCGGCGAATACGATAACTCTTGACAAAATTCTCTGATACAGGAAATTCAATAAGATTTGTAAAGATTAGAGTTGTAGTTACTCGATGAACAAATCGAAAAAAGGTCGAGTTTCAGAAAATGGCTTTATGAAAACCGAAAAATCTCACATTTTACTGTAAAATTCTTAAAAAAAATGGGGAGGAAATTTATTTTATTCGGTTTTCAGTGGTTCATCGACAGGCTACACATATTGGGCATTCTCATAATAAAAATCAAGTCAATTCGTTAATTAGTTTTTGAACTATCGTGTTCGCCAATTTCAAAAACGCGGTTTCGAGAAAAACGCCGTTAAAGGGTGTCCCGCATCAAATTTCATCACGCAAAAAACGCTGTAGAAAATGACCAATTGAGTATTTTCTATTGAATATTTGGGTAGAACTAGTTTAGAGTGTATTGTTTACACTGTATTTTTATCGCTGTCAGTTTTTCGAAAATTATTGCCGATATTGAATTTGAAATCTGCGTGTGTTATAGCAAATACGCACGAGGAATGGCTGTTTAAAACTAAAGAAGTTCAGCGTTGCCACTGAAACTGTGGGAGACTATTATAGAAGTTCAATACTAACAATTAAGCAGATAAAAAAGTAAATTTTTTGCCCATTACACTAGACGTCTCTCTTAAAGTTTTCGGCACTGCGGATTCTTTGAACGTTGACACCAATAAATCTACTGGTGGCTTGCAGGCACGAACAACTAACTAAGAATTTGTAAAAATAAGATAAGTTGCCGCCAGACTTTTGAAACTTGTAGTTCTGGTAGATCATATATGTTGCATGTTTGTGCATGGTTCTAGTACTGTCACGTCAACTATTTTTCGAATTTCGGCGGAATATAATTAACTACAACCAATTCAAATTTCTACTTCATAGAATTTCGCTTTGTGTGGCTTTGGTCCACTATGACGTTTTTTTACCGTACCCCCTTGGGTCGGCCACTGCGTGTATGACCCTTGTTATTCGATTTACACACACTCTAATAATGCATATATAAATAACAGTTTCGTAGATCGTGATTTATTATTGTGCGATGGACAATCTTTCTGAAACTGTCCTTTCGGTGAAGTAGCCGCTGTCATTTCGTAGTCAGCCGTGTTGTCAACTGTTGAACTGAGCCTCAAATACGAAACGCATTAATATGAAATGTGAAACCAACAAATGAATGAAATAGCAAGAGACAGCGAGCTTACATAATGTTTGTTTGATTTAACTCCTACCGCACGCAGGGTCTCATTACCCGCAACCAGAATAAGGATGATGAATAAAAGAATTAATTTCTATAAAAAAATATACGTTAATTATAAATACATTGCAAATATTTCAAACATGTTTTTATCGTTGTTAACCTTTAGAAAATACTGATTTTTCGACTGATATATACATGCGAATTAGAATGATCCAATACCCCATATATGCGAAATCGCATCCACAATTCGCATATCCCGTGTATTCAAACTTTGAGACCTTGCGGAGTAGCCCCTAAATCCAGCTTTTATGTAAATTCACAATATCTACATTTTATGGTGGACGTCACTTCTATTGGCTTACATTGGAGTACATCTGAGTCATGATAAATTAATGATAAACTGTCAACAGTTAGGCATAAAAGCCAGTTGTAATATTCCACCTTATGGGGACATTCCAGAGAAACCGTTTTTGACTAATCGCAGTTCAGTTAACTTTCCAATTATATTTACTATATAAACAAACAATTACATTTACTATATAAACAATTGTGCGATATGGTTTTGACTGTTTCCACATCTGTCGACGCATAGTTTTCCCATAAAATTTAAAATAATACTTTAGATAACAATAATTGGAATTGAAATTTCACATTTTAGCAATTAATCCTTTGAGCCAAACACAGTTGAAAGCTTTTTCGATGTCTAGTAGAGCAACTCCAGTGGAATATCTCTCTGAGATGTTTGCCTTTATCATGTTAGTTACTCTCACAAGTTGATGAGTCCAATACGTCCAATACGAAATTCATATCTGTGGCTTCATTTGGTCTATAATCAATCGGTGAGATGCATTTTGAATGAAATTAGTCAGGGAATCTAGAAAAAATAAGTATTTTTGGTTACAGTGTTGCGAAATATGCTGTATTTCCAGTTTGAAACTTAAACTGCATTTTTCTCACAATTCGTGAATTTTTGTTTTGAAAATGATTATGCCATTTTGTTTCTCAGATAGTTTTACACATAAAAATATCTTATTGATCATATTCCGCTGCATTTATTTTCAATATTCAGTGAAGCAACTGAAAATGTCAAAGGAACAAGCTACCTATTCATTCAATGCAGGTATTCATTCGTCTTCGATTATTGCACGAAGCAAGCGTGCAGCATCGATTCAAACTGCATCAAAGTAGACACTGATGATTCTACTATAAATATGCTTTACTAACATTTGAATACATTTAAATACATGAACAATTAGTGAAGTGAATAATATTGTAAAATATTCAACTGAATGAATATCATGGATTGTTGAGCTACAAGTTGCATCAGGGTCATTTTCAGCCATCAGAAAAGAGTTTCGATTACTCTGTTCACCAATCCATGAAAAACAAACTACGTTGTGGAGCGATGGTCACTATTCCGTATATTATAAAATAAAACTATCAAACAATTTCAAATACTTTATAATTTCCGCAACCACAATTTTCGATGCAATTGAAATAAATATCCTGTACCTATTAATGTGGGACACAGTGAATAATAAATACAGTAAAGATCCTTTCTTATCAGCCCCATGGTGTATTCTGGGGTGATGAAATAAATACATTGACTAAATCGGGATTCTTTATTTCTTTATAATAAACCTAAGCTGCTAAAATCTATTTCCCTTCCCTTGATGTAGTCTGATAACTATTTCTGAATTTTTAATATAAATTTCTCTTCAAGGGGTCTTCTAGCACAAAATTTGCATCTTTAAGATAAGGAAAACATGCTCGAGAAAGTATTTACTCGAATTCAGTCTTGTTCGTCTGCTAGAGCCCATCAAACATATTTTCATATGAGGCTGACAAAACGGAGGGCTGTTAAATAGGGTCTTCAATGTATTATAATAGATAGGCAGTATTCGAAGAAGGTTCTTGTGGACGAGTGTAGAACGACTTTGTTTTTACATACTTGGAGTCCACGGCGTAGCCAGAGATTCGGTTTAGTGGGGGTTTGGTGGAAATCGAACTTACTGTCCAAAAATGAACAGGAAATTATGGAAAATTATTTTTTCAAAGAATAGTAACAGAGTTCGTGTCTTTAGCGAATTTGTTGAGACTATCATTTAAAACAATGCATCCAAGAATACTACGGTTAGCGAGTATATCGAGTTATAAAATGATAATTACGAAATGTTCCTTAATCTATTTTTTAAACTACCTTTCTATTGTTTACATACATTAGAAGAGATTTATCAAAAACAGTGAAATCATAAACATTTATTTTTATGGTTATGGTTCTAATAGAAACAGAGAAAAAGGGATTCCACCAACTTACCCCAACCGCCAACTAGCCCCGGGCTCTCCTAGCTTATTTAAACGGATTATTACTATATTGAAAATAAATAAGCGACAAAGGGTTATCCACAAACAACAAACCATAACTTTTGAGGTATTCAAAATAGATATTTAATATCTTCAGTAAAGTTATTCGCAAAAGTAAGAACTACAAATTTGCTGAAGACATCATTTCATTGTAATCATTGTAATCACTTCCAAGAAAATTTATGAAAATATCTTACTCGTAGGGGGATTAATCAGCAAAAACACAATACCAAAATGAAGGGAATATTAAATTCATTAAATTCTTCGAAGTTACTATTGACCTAAAATTAGCCGTTCTGGCGTTAATAATAGATAGCAAGTTTTTGGTCTTATATCTGGCTATTGGAAATAATAAAAATCTTTCGTCCGCATTTAATGTTAAATATCTCTTTCGATAATACAACAAGCTATAGCTCATTCGAAAGGTATTCGTATGAGCTGTCTAAAAATATTTGAAGCATTCTATGTATGTTGTCAACTTCGGCTGTTAATTTAAAAAAAAAACTACGAAAAACGCGATTTTTGCTTCCTCAAACATTTATATCTTGGAAACTAAACATCATAATTAAAAACAAATTAATATCGTTCTGTCTGGGTGAAATTTCATTTAAAGTTGGTATGGATAAGATCGGTTCAGCCATTGACGAGTAACACGAATGAGAGTTTGTTCGTTACATATACACACAGACACAGACATTATCACAACTCGTCGAGCTGATTGGTATATAAGACTCGGTCCTCCGGGCCTCGGAAAAAATCTTGAAAGTTTGAGCGAATTCTATACATTTCGTTTATAAGAAATGTAACAAAGTTTCGGTCACAACGGCTATATGCACATTATGTACCCTCAAAAAGTTGAAAAATTCGTCTTCGCACGTTGTTAATGAACTGGCATTCCAATTTAATATATTTATATGAATATTAAAAGTCATTATATGACTTTAATTACATTACAATTTTGATAGTAAATTCCAAACTGTTTGAAAAGCTTCAAACATGGAGGTAGATTTCAAAATAGCAATCATCAGCTGCAACATAGATTCTTGCAAGAAATTCGATTTTGCTTCCGTTTCGCTACCTAGAACCATTGGACTAAAGGAAGCGTTGGATGCAAACAAGATTATAAGCAGGGTAGCCACTATTTTTGCCGCGTTACCTGCCACTGAAGCATAAGATTGTAGGATGGTGTGACGGAGATAGAATAACTTCTCTACCTTGTCTAGGTAGAGAAGTTATTCTATTTTGAAGTGGATTACGTTTAAGCTTGTATTCCTGAAGTGTACCTGAAGAAGTGGGTAAATTTTTGTTTGTTGTTTTTGTTGCTTTGAACGAGAATGTATAATTTTTGTTCGAATAGGAAAAGTTCAAAAATTCGATTTATGGTTTTCGCTACAATTAGTGCATTTGAAACTTTTTGTGGTTTTTTCACCGGACAAGTATCTTTTGTGTGCGATTTATCACCACAGATCATATATTTGGAATCCAAATGACAATTTTGTTGTGCCATGTCCAAAGCCTTGGCATCTACGACACTAGGTCAAGTTTTGAATTCTGCTCCCATGTCGTCTATAATGTTCCCACTTTGCTCGCCCGTGAAACATAGAACGTGCTTTTTCTACAACTTTTAAATTACTAACCTCATTACGGTTAAAATGAATTAAATAAAGCTCTTGGATAATTCCAGAGCGTACTGGCGTGTTAGTGCCTTTCTCTTCATAAGAATAACTTGTAAAGGAGAACAGCCAAGTAAATTTTCAATTCGTTGGATTTTTCATCCAAACTTTGACCTTGCGGTAGCCCTTTCAAGACAGCCTTGAATGGTCTATCTGTCATATGAAATCATATGAATAAAATTTATATAACTGCTCTGTAGGATGCTGAAGTAGTTGTTTGTGGCCAACCAAGCCCTTCTCTGTAGCTCGACATTTTCCTCTTCGGCCAATCTGAAAAGAGATCTTTACGTCCGGAAGGAACATCAGTTTGAAGATCAGTTTGAAAGGCTTTGAAGTCGGAGATCATCACTGTTATCGGCGGAGGTGATTGCGTTTTCTTCTCATTGGCATTATGCACAATGCGAGGAAATTTACAAATTTCGTCAGCGTCACATACGGATAAAACATCGAATGAGTTGCTGCAATCAGTTGAGTTTTCGGGTGGAGTAGTTACTCTTTTTCGTTTATTTTATTTTATTGGCACACAGGGCTTCCTGGGTGGACCCAGACGTGTTGGAAGAATTAAATATTTCTTTAGGCTGAATTATTCTCGAAAAATGTTTTAGTCTTGAAAAAGACTGATTGAGTAGAAAAAGTAGGTAGTCTTGAGAAAGATTGATCGAGCGAAAATATAGGTACTCTTGAGAGAGACTTTTGCTGTTGAAAAACTCTAGGTAAACCAGGAGCTATCAAGATTTTTGATCGGTTTGAACAAAGGTTCAAGCCGGTATGATGGAATCTTCATTAGTAGGAAACATATTGTCTTCCAAAAGCGCAACAACTTTAAAACTCGCTTCGCTGGTCAGGACATCACGCAAGATTAGATTGAGACTATATAATCTGAAGGACTAATCTTCTGAAACATTTGGAGAAAACAACATATTTTGTTTCAAAGGCCATTTATTCTACTCGTTTTTTCTTTGAACTTTTTCGATTTTCAGGCAAAGGTAAAGGTAAGTTTCCATGTCGACAAAACATGTAGTAAGAGACTAATGTTTCTTCTATCTTGGAGAAACGAGAAAAATCCCGTGAGCTTACCAATTTACCAATTGATTATACTTGAAAAGTTTTAAACAGAACAAATGTACTTGGAGCTTATGAACTTGAAAATTCACAATCATCAAAAAAAGATTTCTCGATAGATTTCATTGAACGATGGCTTTGAAACAATTGAATCGATCAATTTATTCCGTTCCAATTTTTTCAGCACTCTGCATTGGTAGTTCAAATAAGTACTTTCAGGAATCGACTGTCACTGTGACTTTGAAGAACCCAACCACCGTGCAAGGAAGGATGTATGCTTATCTGAATCAGATATCCGGCAAAATTTGCTATTGGGATATGGGGATGTGAGATATATTTTTGTAGCACTGCCAAACCATCACACACCTACTCGTTGTTCGCTGTGTGCTTTTGAACGGTATGAGATTCTGTTTGCATAGAAACTCTGAAATTTGAATCATCTTATCGTCTGAATATCATGGCGTTCTTGATGCAGTGTTATTTTAGCTTGAAAATATATCAGAGGTGGATGTATTACCTTGAACAAATTGACATTCCATTTACGTGAAGGGTTAGATGCCACGAACAAATGGCATAGTGTTTTATATTATAAAGTACTTACGTCTTTCCTCTTATTTCTTTTTTCATACTTCTAGCCTTCTCGATGTGATTATACTTATTAAGACGATCGTCTTGCAAAATACATGGAGCCTTCTATACTCGTCCCGTCAACCCCAGTAACAGAAACACGGTGGAAAGCTCCGGAAAAAGTAATCATCAGTACCTATCCACCATTTATAGTCGCTGTCATTGTGCCGGATCCACACGATTATACCGTGACGGGGCCATTCCTCCGTGGTCGACCTAGGATGGTGTGTACTGGACGTCGGGAAAAACTTGCATTATTTACACAGAATGGAATTATTTGCGAGAATACATTGGCCTACACAGGAGAATCCGTTTCGGAGATGTAGCGAGGCCGCGCCTTTCCATCCGTGGGCTAGCTGGTAAGACTTTTCCTTATGGATAATGCACGAACGTTATTTGCAAAAGGGATGCACGCCCAACCCGCTAAAGGTTGTTGTAGTATGTACGGCGAACCTAAAGGGATGAGCATCCTTGGTGATACATTTTGTTGATTCTTGTTCGCTAGATTTCTTTGCCCCACCCAAAAGTAGAATACGTGAAGCAGCAAATATTACTCTCGGAAGACCCATCGGGGACCGAATGAGATCAACGTTGTTGGAATAATATTTATTTAAACAAAATTCCTACATCTAAGACGAACCCTGTGTTGTCGGAGTATGCGGCAAAACATAGTTGTACCAGAATATTAAATCTCGTACGAATGTTGGTTGGTTTGACTCCCGCCTGATTTGCCTGCCGAGTCGAGAATGTTCCTGCATGCTAAGTCCTCTTGGTGGGATGGCTGGTGCTCGAGGGTTTAATCTTGTGAGTAAATTTTAGTTATTACTCGACATCTGGCGTCGTCGGCGGATGGTTAGAGTCACCGAGAACCAAGCGAAAAACAATCGGCCCGTGACATGTTAGGTCTTATACTTATTCCGCAGTCATGGATCCCATCGAGCTGCAATGAATCATTTAGTTTCGCTTCGAAGTCTAGCAAAAAAGAGCTATAATTGAATAATTTAACACTCAGGTACAAATATCATGACATATTGTACAAATATGATTACGCATCAGGTTCTGATGGAACCGTTGTTTTATTCCGATTGGGTATTCTGAATTTTAATTGCATTCTGCGTTTCACATATTAAATTACTTTGCAATCACAAAAACACAAAACTACAAAACTGCGCTTCATAGATCGACAGGGTTGTTTTTTCAAAGGACGTGTCCCCAATATTGACGATTTTGGAAAGCGTCTTTTATTTTATTTCAAATATTCCTTATTTTGGTCTCCAACCTTGACATATTTGAAATCTGCCTGGTCAAGATTATAGAACAAGAACGAAGCTTGTCAATCGTGAATTTGACACTTCCTTCGCGCATTTTTTGCCAATTAAGAGGCTTACGGCCAATTTCTCCACTGAAAAAAACCGGTTTTCGCTGAAAAGCAGTTTTCTCGTTGCTGGTGGCACATTAGCCGAAAACCGGTTTTCATCCCAGTGAAGAAATTGGCCGTTAGCGTCCGTGACTCATTACAAACAATAGCGTATTTACACAAAGAAGACTATTAAAGGGCGAACACAAAATTATTGCGACACCGAAGATGTCATGCCAATTTTCTTATAATGTTTAAAATCAAACCAAAATTTTAGGGTAGTTTTATACATATATTTACTTCAAAAATCAAAAGAAAAGTTAATCGATGGAGTGTAAAATTGAACGCATTTTCGCTTGATGCCCTCCATCAAAGTCTTTACAGTGTCATCCGGTACCAGTTTCTCAGTTTTTTTTCCATTTTTTTAACATGTCCTTCTCGTCTTTGACTGTCTTCTTGCTCTTCCGAAGTTCCCGCTTCATCATTGCCCAGTACTGCTCCACCGGGCGCAGCTCCGGACAGTTTGGCGGTTTCATGTCCTTTGGAACAAAATGGACAGAATTGGCCTCATGCCACTCCAGGACACTTTTAGAATAGTGGCATGATGCCAAATCTGGCCAAAATAGCGGAGCTTCGTCGTGCTGCTGCAAGAACGGCAAAAAACGCTTCTCGAGGCACTCAGATTTGTAGATCTCGCCTTTACTGTGCCTTTGTCACGAAAGGCTCACTCCTCAGTCCGCAAGAGCAGATGGCCTGCCAAATGAGATATTTGGAGGCGAACTTCGACATTTTCTTCTTCTTAAATTTGTCGTCCACATAGAACTTGCTCTTGCCGGTGAAAAATTCCAACCCCGGAATTTGCTTAAAATCGGCTTTTATATACGTTTCGTCGTCCATCACACAGCAGCCATATTTTGTCAGCATCTTCTCGTAGAGCTTCCGTGCCCGAGCTTTAGCCGTCGATTGTTGCCGCTCATCGCGGTTTGCGAAGTTCTGTACCTTGTTTTATGTAGTCCAGCTCTCTTCTTTGCATTCTGGACGTAGCTTTGCGACATGCCGATCTTTTTAGCCAAATCACGGCTTGAGACGATGGGATTTGCTTTAATCATCCGTTTCATCTTTCCCTCCGTCTTTTTGTTCTCCGGTCCCGGTTTTCTTCCAGCTCCTTTGCCGTGGTCCAACGTCAACCGCTCCTGGAACCGCTTCAACACTCTGGAGACGGTTGAATGGTGAATGTTCAACATTTTTCCCAACTGCCGGTGCGACAGGTCAGGAAATTCCAGGTGTTTGGAAAGAATTTGTTCTCTCGACTCGCGTTGGTTCACCTCCATTTTCGTTGAATCGAAAAACACGACTTCGAGTTTGACAGCATGTAAACAATACACATCAATGAGAAAGTGTGCAAAATTTGGTTGATTTTTACCTAATGGTAAAAAAGTTATGCCCTGTTGAATGTGTCGCAATAATTTCGTGTTCGCCCTTTATTTGTCAAATAGCTCAAAAAGAGATTTGATCCAAATCTTCATCCGAAATTGAAACTACAGCATTCCAACTTGTCTCTGTCGATATTCAACGCGTCCTAAATTTGTCCTCAGCCTATTTGGTCACCTTAGTATGTGTCAAATGATGTAACTTATTTTTCTCAAAGATTGTTAGCGCAATCCTAAGCACAATCAATGGGCACATAGCTGTAAATCATGGTGTCAGTCCCGGACGTCCACCTAAATGACAATTCTACTGTCAAGTAAATCTAGGAATAAGAATAACAAGGCGAAGCCCGAGGCGATATCGAATTTGCGGTATTAAGTGTAAAATTTATATAAAACCCTTTGATTTATTATATTTGTTTGAATATTTATTAGAATTTACTTTAATAGTCAGGAAGCGAATTACAGTTACAAGTTTAGAATTTTAAATTTAATTTGAAAAAGATCTGTGAACTGGACAGTGAGTTTCGTGAATTGTAAGTTTAGTTTGAACAAAAATGAATTTGTTATACAATTGAAATGAGCCCATAATCGACATCAGGTTGAACGGAAGTAAGTTCCCAAGCACGAAGGTCTTGGACAATAGAAAAACACTAAATGTAAGTTCCTGAAATACGACACATTAGAAGAATATAAATTACGTCAATAAATTTCAACTTGGATCTGTTTGAACTGCTGTCAGGAGGTTTTTCGATTGTTTGTGCGAGAACAAAGATGACTGAACAGCAAAGTCGTTGTAGGGTAAAAGGGTATAATACGCCCCACCGGGGCTAAATGCCCCTCTTCGATTCCCAGGATTCCTGAATTATCAAAAAAGTAAAAATGACTGATAACAGTATCGTTTCATGAAATCAACGTTCTAAGTTAGTTTGGTATTTTTAATATGTTGCAAAACAACAATAAACACAAATGTTTCAAGAGAGCTACTTTTATGTAAGCTTCCACTTTTTCCAAAAGCATTACAACCAATCAGAAATAGTCGGATTCGATAGAACTATTTCAAGTAGCTTACTAGAATGTTATAGTTACTATCTTAGTTTATAGCTTGGCTTAAAACTATGTGTGTGTGTAGAATTATTCATGTATTCACAACAGCTCATCACCGGCCAAAACGCCCCACCCATTGTTGTGGGGCATACTCACCGATTGCTGTGGGGCATACCGTCCTCTTTTTGTAGGGCATATTACACTTTCACCGGGGGCATTTTGCCCTGGGTGAAAGAAAAAACTAGAATTTAGGCATCTTTGAAAAATGTTTCATTATACTTGTATCAGAATGTTTTTAATAAAAAATGAAACGGGTGCTAATTTCTAACTAATATAAAAATAAATTAGAGTAGTTAGTGAGAAGATCATTGCGTCGAATGGTGAAATATAGCTATTTTTGCTTAAGGGGGGCGTATTAGACCTGTTTACCCTACATACGTATTATCGAAGTTTGACCTTTAGTATCTTTTCAAAAGCTTTCGCGACACATTCTTACCCTACAAGAAAATTACGCGATTAGTACAACAATCCTTCCAACACTATAAATCCTTCCTGGTCGGGGCTCGAACATACGAAAAATGTGTTAGATTAGTGCCCTGTACCTTCTGCATAACCAAACTGGCTAAAACAAAGGGCAAATTCTTACGAATTGAACCATACAAACATCGGAATGAGGAGGCCCACTACGAGGATGATAGAAGTAGATTATACTTTCTCCGAATAAAACTGGCCTAGATGTCGCATAGTGGCCGGAGGCCGGACAGAAGCTCGAAAAGTTATGTTTTCATTATTGATATTTTGTATTTTTCCTAAACTTCTCAAGTATTGAATGATACATTATCAAAATTTTATGATCATTTGATAAGAACACAATTTTTAACAGGCTTAAAGCTAGCTATGTCCGAACTTTTTAATGTTTTTCATTTCCGAACCTGCAATTTCGATATTCACTTCACATGCATGTTGCTATTTTGATTTTGGTACAACTACTTTTATTTTGCAGGGAAGAAAGAACATGGTTTGCTATTAAAATGTATTTGCTAAGTTTGCTTGAAATTATGACTTTTCGCTTAATTATCTCTGAGACTGTCGGATCAAAAATACTTTTTTCATCAATGTATTCCGCACAATCATACGAAACAGTTCGGAATGGTCAAATAGTGTATTTTATATGGTAAAAACCTCTACTTATCGAATATCATGATCTCGTTCTGCGCTAACGGGTTTCAGGGAGATTTTGAATTTTTATTACTGTTACGGAACACTGGCGGCTCCAGAAGGAAGCACGGGGGGCACGTCGCCCCATATTCAACCGGAAAGTTATATAGTAGAGATGCATGCATATGCAAATCTTTCGGGAATACTTCTTTTGTGAATCATTATAATCTGTTAAGGTCTTGTAGATCGTAGCTTATTTCGTTACACATACGACCGCAGACCTTCCTGGTTTCCAGTTTGCAAGAGAAGTAGATGTACCTGGGTGGACCACCACTCGAAGATTACAGTGATATCAGTCTAAGACTAATTAGCCTGGATTACGCCAATCTCGCGCACGGAATGAAAAGGCGCGAAGGTAGGCGAAACGAACCGATCGCCGTCAATACCCGCTTGGGGTGGTCGATGTACTGCGACGGTACCGGTAACGGAAATGCCGGCGAATACGTAAACTTTCACGGTGGTGAAAGATGTGAGTGTAGACTGGAGAATGATTTTTTCCATACGTTTATTTGACACGGTATTTGCGAAAGCTTTTTACGCCAGTTTCTTTTTTTTACAGAGCATGTTACAAAAATCCTTAAGATTTTAACTATTCTAGTAATTTGCCTAAAACTAACACTGTAATAACTTTAATGTATGTTTGCTTTTTTTCTTAGATTCATGTACATCATAGTGATCTTTGTATTTTCGTGTGAATTTATTTACATTTTTCTGCTTTTGGCTGAGCATAAAACAAAACTGAATATTCTAGGACACTTTAATTGGTGAATGATTAGTCATGGATGACAGATGAATCGAATTAAATTTTAACAGACGCTGCTTTTAGAAAATGATAGATAAGTTAAGAGGATCGCGATAAGCCAGTATGTCTCTAACACGAACATGGATTGATTTTCCTCGGACTTGTAAAGAATCTACTAATTGTGATCTGGCTTCACAATACTCAGTGCACGACCAAACAACATGCTCAATGTCATGGTAACCCTCTCCACAAGCACAATGATTACCCTCTGCGAGCCCAATACGGCGGAGATGCGCATCTAAAGTGTAATAATTGGATATGAGCTTAGACATAACACGGATGAAGTCCCGACTTACATCCAATCCTTTGAAACATGCTTTCGTTGATACTTTAGGGATAATTGAGTGTAGCCATCGTCCCAGATCAACTGGAGAATGATGATGATCTTCACAAAGCCGTGAAATCTTACTTCACGCTGGATAGCATGGGAGTCATCAAACCAAACAAGCTGCTTCTCTTTCAGGACGATCAACGGGCCAAGTCATTGTTAGAACCCCTAATCCGTCCGCTGCTTAACCCTTTCGAATCCGACCTGCTCTGAAGACACGAACACGGTCGACTTCCGGACAGTGAAGCGATGGCTTTCAACCGATGGAAATGTCTTGAAAACCGTTTGAGTAAGGATCCAGTACTAGCCGAGGCTCTTGAGCATAAGATCCAAGAACATATCAAGAAGGGTTACGTGAGAAAGCTGACTTCCGAAGAATTTCAAGAAAAGCGTGCGCGTATTTGGTACGTATTCGTTGTGGTGAACCCAAATAAACCTGGCAAGTTTCGTCTAGTATGGGACGCAGTTGCCACCGTCTATTGGGTTTCTCAGTCCTCCTGAAAGGTTCAGATCAGCTAACATCGGCGCTGATCCGTTTCCGCAAGTGCGGAGTGGTGGTATGCGGGGACATCAAGAGATGTTTTACCAAGTGTGAATGAGAGACGAAGACCAACATTGCCAGCGTTTCTTCTAAAAAGGTACCAACGAGTCGATGCCCCATATTTACGTTGTTCAGGTGACCTTCAAGAACCTGAACGCAAGACTATTTGAGCAGGTCCATAAAGAGGCGGTCGATGCAATCATCAAGCAGCACTACATTGATGATACGTTCGTTAGCACTAATACATAAGAAAACGCATTGAAAGATTCGCGAGCTGGCTTTGAAATTCAAAACTGGATATCAAACTCCGCTACGGTCATGGCACACTTGAAACAGACAACGCTTGAAGAGAAGAACCTAAACATCGATGACGAAGCTACTACAGAAAAGGTGCTCGGAATGTGGTGGAATACGACGACAGACCGATTCAATTTCAAAATATCCTCCCGTTACAATGAAAATCTGCTCTTCGGTAGTCGCGTCCGACCAAACGCGAAGATCTCCGCACATAGGTGATGGTGTTCAATCCATTGGGGTAGATTACGCACCTGTTGATGTTTTACATTTCTTACAAAAGAAATGTATAGGATTCGCTCAAACTTTGAAAACTTTTTCCGAGGCCCGGAGGGCCGAGTCTCATATACCAATCGACTCAGCTCGACAAATTGAGACAATGTCTGTATGTGTGTGTGTGTGTGTGTATGTGTGTATGTATGTATGGACAAAATGTCATGTAATTATCTCAGCAATGGCTGAACCGATCTTAATGAAAATAGTTTCAAATGAAAGGCCTAACGTTGTCATTTGACACTATTATTTTTGATTTTCGATATGTTGTTTACTTTCTGAGATATGGGCGATTTTGTCAAAACACAGTAGGTTTTTTGCAAATAACTTTCGAACAATACAATATTGTCCAACAAACTGCACACAAATAGAAAGCTTGTAAAAATACCTTTCTAACAAGCTATAGATTGTCTAAATCCGTGCACGAGCGGCGGAGATATTAGACATTTTGTATTTTTAGTCCTCGCTTACCAATTTCCACTAACTAAAAACGAGATTGTTTCATACAGAGTATTGCTTTACTGGTGTTTTAGGGGCAAAACTAAACCGATTTTGAATATCGGGGTATGAAAACACATCTACGTGATTCAAGGAATTCGATGTTGAGAACATTTTGTTAATTACCTTTATAATAAATGAACTATTTCTCAAAAATTAATATATAAGTTCACTTCAAAGACAAAATAATGCGTAATAAAGAAACAGTGAGTTCCAGTATTTATTCCTTGGATTAGGCATTGCGTTCAATCATGAGGTAAATGTTGGATGGTATATCAATACACAGATCAACAAGTAATTCACCTAGTAGTGAAATAAAAGATTTCTAATATAATTATACTTGTGGCGTCACCGAAAGCAACTGTATGTTTGAAGCCCAAAAATCTAGCGAAAATTTAGCTCTTTTGCAAGATTTAGATTATACTGGTTATGGAGCAAAAATTACTACTTACATTATTTATGATAAGAATGTAATAATCAATATATCATAATAATATACCTATAAAAATAATGTCACTGCATTAACCATCATTTGCCATTCCTCACACGCCCCCCCCCCCATCTCTCTCACTCTCTCTCTCTCTCTCTCTCTCTCTCTCGCTTTCTCTCTGTCTCTCTTCTATCGCATCTATCTAGCTATTTCTGTATGCATTTCTAAGTTGTGTGATAAGATCTTCTGCCAATCTGAAATATTTATTAATTGTAATTGCGAAGGTTTGAGAAAACAAAACTATTTTTGTCTGCTGCTACATCAACTCAACTTTAATTCAATTGTATTCAAAGCCTGTATCTACACAATAATTAAGGAAATTCATGGCTATATCAAAAAAATATTTGGCATAACTGGGTAATATGAAAGTTTGACGATGGAAATTTTCAAAAGAGACATTCCACGTGCGATATTTAAACTATTCGTATCTCTATTGAATTTTGAATTAAATATATGCTCAAAGACTGAAAGCTGAAGCCAGGATTTTGAAGACAAAATACATGAGAGGAAGAGGTTCTAGAGACGACAATGTGAACCTCCCACCCGAGTTCGGATTGACGGTGACGAAATCGAGATGGTCGACGAATTCATGTATTTGGGCTCACTGGTAACCGACGACAATAACAGCAGAGAAATTCAGAGACGGATCATAGCGGGAAATCGTACCTACTTTGGACTCCAGAGGACGCTTCGGTCGAAAAAAATTCGCCGCCGCACGAAGTTGATTATCTTCAAGACGCTGATTAGATCGGTGGTCTTCTACGGCCACGAGACCTGGACTATGCTCGTGGAGGACCTACGCGCCCTTGGAGTTTTCGAACGAAAAGTGTTGCGTACCATCTATGGTGGCGTGCAGATGGAAGATGGAACGTTGCGCAGGCGAATGAACCATGAGTTGTATCAGCTGCACATTCGTTGAATTGGTACGAACTTTCATGAAAAATAACGGATCAAAGACCAAAAATATCCACAAATTAGATCCAGGAAAAGAAGTCCCCAAAGTACCCACTCTCGATGGGGGATGCAACTACAATGTGTCTTCTAACTTATCGTCGTCCATATCTGGATATACTGAGTAGTTTGAACCATTTCTTTTTCACAATATTGGTCTGTATAGGACTTATTTATCCATATTTCCTGCACGAGAATTCCGAACGAAACAATACAAACGCGGCTTTTATGCAATCGACATAGCCTAGACATTTCACACTATTTACTTCAATGCAAATAAAAACTTTGAAATATCTACCTGTCTCATTCACGAATCCCTCTGTCGTTCTCTGTTCAAGGGGCTTGAAAGCACATGTGACCTTGTCTCACTTTACTATATTCAATTGCGCGTTAAAATACTGGACCAGTAAATTCTGTTCTGCACATAAATCTTTTTTCGGGAATATGTGACCAAAAAGTAAACTTTGAATTCGTCAAGTAAAGAAGCATGAAAACAAAAAGAATAAAACCAAGAAAAGATGGAAGCCCTAGAAAGTCCATTGCATATTTATTAGCCTTTTCTCAGAAGATGGGATTTTCAAAAACATTTCAAAACTTTCTGATGCAATGGTTTTCAAATTCGTACAATCCGGTTTATTCATTTTCTTTATTCAAAAATATGTTTGGCTTCAAATATATGACCATTTCATTTTAATTAATTATTTCATTCCGCATCTTTTTATTCGTTTTGTTCATCTGCGTTCATTTTACTTATTTTATTCGTTTCATTCTTTGGATTCACTCTGATCAGTTTATTCTTTTTGTGCATTTTACTCATATCATTCATTGTTTTCATTGTATGCATTTTATTAATTTTTTCCAGTTTATTCATTTTGTTCAGTTTCTTCATTTTAATAATCTGACTACTTTTTCAGTTTTAATGATTTCATCCAAATAATTTATTTGATTCAATTTATTTCTTTATATTATTATATAACCTTTTACTGTTGTTCAATTTTTCATTTTAATCAATGCATTTAATTCTGCTCATTTTCATCTATTTATTCATTTTATCACTTCAGCTCATTTTGTTTATTTGATTCGTTTGTTTTATTTATGCATTTCATTTATTTTTTACTTTATTCATTTTGTTCATCAATTCTTTTTATTCATTTGATCCATTTCATTAATTTGATTCATTGTATTCACTGGATGAATTAAATCAATTTGATTCATTTAATTCATTTCATTCATGTGATTCATTTGATTCATATGATTCATTTGATTTATTTGATTCATTTGATTCATTTGATTCATTTGATTCATTTGATTCATTTGATTCATTTGATTCATTTGATTCATTTGATTCATTTGATTCATTTGATTCATTTGATTCATTTGATTCATTTGATTCATTTGATTTATTTGATTCATTTGATTCATTTGATTCATTTGATTCATTTGATTCATTTGATTCATTTGATTCATTTGATTCATTTGATTCATTTGATTCATTTGATTCATTTGATTCATTTGATTCATTTGATTCATTTGATTCATTTGATTCATTTGATTCATTTGATTCATTTGATTCATTTGATTCATTTGATTCATTTGAATCATTTGAATCATTTGATTCATTTGATTCATTTGATTCATTTGATTCATTTGATTCATTTGATTCATTTGATTCATTTGATTCATTTGATTTATTTGATTCATTTGATTCATTTGATTCATTTGATTCATTTGATTCATTTGATTCATTTGATTCATTTGATTCATTTGATTCATTTGATTCATTTGATTCATTTGATTCATTTGATTCATTTGATTCATTTGATTCATTTGATTCATTTGATTCATTTGATTCATTTGATTCATTTGATTCATTTGATTCATTTGATTCATTTGATTCATTTGATTCATTTGATTCATTTACTTCATTTGATTCATTTGATTCATTTGATTCATTTGATTCATTTGAATCATTTGAATCATTTGAATCATTTGAATCATTTGATTCATTTGATTCATTTGATTCATTTGATTCATTTGATTCATTTGATTCATATGACTCATTTGATTCATTTGATTCATTTGAATCATTTGAATCATTTGATTCATTTGATTCATTTGATTCATTTGATTCATTTGATTCATTTGATTCATTTGATTCATTTGATTCATTTGATTCATTTGATTCATATGATTCATATGATTCATTTGATTCATTTGATTCATTTGATTCATTTGATTCATTTGATTCATTTGATTCATTTGATTCATTTGATTCATTTGATTCATTTGATTCATTTGATTCATTTGATTCATTTGATTAATTTGATTCATTTGATTCATTTGATTCATTTGATTCATTTGATTCATTTGATTCATTTGATTCATTTGATTCATTTGATTCATTTGATTCATTTGATTCATTTGATTCATTTGATTCATTTGATTCATTTGATTCATTTGATTCATTTGATTCATTTGATTCATTTGATTCATTTGATTCATTTGATTTATTTGATTCATTTGAATCATTTGATTCATTTGCTTCATTTGATTTATTTGATTGATTTAATTCATTTGATTCATTTGATTCATTTGATTCATTTAATTCATTTGATTCATTTGATTTATCTGATTCATTTTATTCGTATCTTTAATTTTATGCATTTCATGTTCAGTCATTCGTTTTATTTCATTCAATTTGTTAGTATGAGTCAATTTATTCTATTAATCTTATAACTATTTCTAAATATAATCTTAATTTTTATGTAATAACCTAATCTAAATTGATTCGTGTATTTGGATCAAAATTGTAATGATTTCCCTTAATTTTTCTACTCATTTTATAAATTTAAAAACCTATTGTTTCATTTTTTGCTTTACTTTTTTATTTCGGTCGTTTTGTTGATTTCTATAATTTATTTAGTTTATTCGAGATTTTATTCGTGCAAGACTAGAAACTGTTTTCATCCCACCTCTAATTGGGTGCCTACTTTTCGTGAGCTCTGCAAACTAATCCAATGGTGAAATGTGTAAGAAATGTCTCATCTCACTGCTAGGTGGATTAAATAGGTTTTTTAAGGTAATCCTACAAGAAATATGAAGAACATCAGTGGGCTGAAATGCTCTTATAGAAGACACACAGTTCGAGAAATGGCTGACGTGGCTGACCGTTTTTCGGAAGATACAATCTGTGTAACGTGATGTCCGAACGTCAACGACCGCTAGGGCTGAAGTGGAAATGCACACATTTGTGGAAGCGAGTGAAAACGGTTTCGCGGCGGTCGTCTATCTTCGATTACGCGAGGGGCTCACGTTTGAGAACTTGTTGGTAGGAGCGAAAACGAGAGTAGCGCCATTGAAATTCCTGTCCATCCCGATGCCCGGGCTGCAAGCGGCCTTACTCGGTGTCCGATTGGCGAATAGGATAATGGCATCACTGTCCATCACGGTTAGCAAGCGGTTCTTCTGGACAGATTCAAAGGACGTGTTATGCTGGCTGAAATCCGACCACCGGCGATATAGCCCATTTGTTGCGTTTCTCGTCAGTGAAATTTTAGAGTCAACGGAAGCTGGCGAGTGGCATTGAACTCCGACGAAGCAGAACATTGTCGATGAATGGACGCAGTGGACACGTGTTCCCAATGTATCGCCGGACAGTCGCTAGTGCTGGGTGTGGGGAATAAAGCCTGGATGTACATAAAGCAAAACGCATTACGTGTTGGCGTAGTTTTATATTTAATAAGAAGTTTGGTGAATATGGGCATTTCATTTCCCTTCTGTATGTGCATTTGCCCTCGTATTGCATATTCTATACGACTTTGAAACGAGCAAAAACTAATACGAGCACTAATACCGCCAAATGTATCGCCGCTTGCTTTATACCTACGAGTGTATGTATGCGTTAAAAAATCACATCAAGCGAACGGGTACGAAAAGGTCCACAGCGTGCTTCGAGAAAGTAACATCCGAGTTCACAATCTACCTTTCGCTCACCTTCCTACCTGTGAGTGCATGTATGCGTATAATAATCGCGGTAGATTGAGCGAGAGCAATATTCTGTGAGTGCAAGAATCCGAAACTAGCATCGGGATAATAGCTTACCCATGTATGCGTGTGAGACTGTCCGATGTGTGTGGATTAGCGAAAGAATTTCAGCGTCGTTCTTCATTCACCCGATCAAGTTTACCGCGTATGGACGGCTCAATGGAGAGCGCTCATTAGCCTGGCAAAATTCACGACAATGGCGTAGTCAACACTCCCATTAGGTAAGAAAAAATTTCCGAAAAATAAGTGCCGTGTTTCGGGTATGAGTGAAATTATATCACAATAACTTCTCCTCTACGGAAGGTAGAAGTCGAATAAAAACGCTTGCTGACGGAAGGACAGTATTGCGTTGCATGAAAGCTTCTCGACAGAAGGGCGAGAGGTAGGTTGCAAAAAAAAAATGAACGCTTGCTGACGGAAGGGCAGCATAGCGTTGTATGAAAGCTGCTCGACGGAAGGGCGAGAGCTGAGTTAAAAAAAAGAAATGCTTGCTGACGGAAGGGCAGCATAGCACTATATGAAAGCTCCTCGACGGAAGGGCGAGAGCTGAGTTAAAAAAAAGAAATGCTTGCTGACGGAAGGGCAGCACAGCGTTGTATGAAAGCTGCTCGACGGAAGGGCGAGAGCTGAGTTGAAAAAAAAAGAAATGCTTGCTGACGGAAGGGCAGCATAGGACTATATGAAAGCTCCTCGACGGAAGGGCGAGAGATAAGCTATAAAAAATGAAAATGCTTGCTGACGGAAGGGCAGCACAGCGTTGTATGAAAGCTGCTCGACGGAAGGGCGAGAGCTGAGTTGAAAAAAAAAAGAAATGCTTGCTGACGGAAGGGCAGCATAGCTCTATATGAAAACTCCTCGACGGAAGGGCGAGAGATAAGCTATAAAAAATGAAAATGCTTGCTGACGGAAGGGCAGCACAGCGTTGTATGAAAGCTTCTGGACGGAAGAGCAAGAGCTAAGTTAAAAAAAAGAGAATTAAGACGAAACAATATATTTACAGACGGAAGAATGAAGGGGAATTTCTGTACGGAGGACCAAATAAAAATATAGCTAAAGAAGTAGAAAGCATTTTTTTCTCAGCGAAATGAAGGTTTAGTTTTGTTTGAATCTTTCGCAGCAGGGGCGGAGAAAATTTCAAAGAATATTTATTTCTTGGGAACAAAAGAGTATTCTGGTTTGCTTCTGAATTAAAAGAGTTCAAGAGTTTCAAGAGATAGGCCAAGATTCTCTCAAAATCTAAAACGAAAACTGGGGGTTATGTCGTTTAGATATATGAGTGTTAAATGGAAAAACTTGCAAATGACTGGAATTAGCATTGTGTGACTAGTATTCACTAGGATTACAACCGAAAGGCGGACGAGACTTATTTGCCAGTTGAAAACTAGAAAGTAAATTTTCGAATACAAAGTTTCCTTGCAAATAGGCGTTTACATAAAATAATTTTGAGTTTCGATGAATATATGGTTATTTAATTTGGATAGTTGAATTGGCCAAAAGATGAAAGTAAAAAAAGTGCCGACGGGAAAGATTTTTTTCGATAGCTTCCTTGGAAAGGCAGAGTACGCAGGGTATATTGATAGCTTGCACAGGATGATGTTTGAATTTCATCTGTCAAAACTCAGGAAAACATTAAATTTTACAAGCTTAATATATCAATTGAAATGCGATCACTGCTTAGAATGAAAAATATTTGATAGAAGAAATAAATTTTGAGGAAACTGTTAATCATTAGTTTGATAAAATTTAATAATACAAGTTTATAGCTCGTTTTTTTAGATTACTTTGAAGTGCAGACTGTTATACATGATTTATGATGAAACCAGAGAATGTGAGCACATATGATCCTTTAGCAGTTCTAACTGCAGTGCTAATTTAATTGCGTGATCGCTATCCTATCGAAACATCATTTTTTTCTAGGAGTAAAGAATGGGAATGGGAAATAAAGCATAGATATAAGAGTGAAAGCGCAATGCGGTTGATGTATTTATATTTAATTTGAAGTGTGGTGAAACCAAATTTTGGACAAATGAATTGTAAAATGCATATTTTCTACAGATGGCTGTAATATGTAGTTCTTTGCTAATTGATAAGTTGTTATAAGTCGCTATCAAAAAGTAGACCGTCACATTTGAAGTTATCTAACGGAAGGGAGATATAACAAAGTGCTAATCAAATCAATTTGATTTCCGATGAAAAGTCGACTAATCAATTGTGGGTGAAAGCTATTGAGACCAACGACTAGTCTACTGAATGTTGGAAGTGACTACCTTGTAGTGCTCGGCGCATTAACTGTCTATGATCGCAAATCAGTCCCATTAAGGTACGAAAGCCCATAGAAAACGGGACAAATCTGCGATCATGGGCAGTATAGCTAAGTATAAATTTTAAGGAATACGTTTTATTCGCTTGTCTGTTACTGTACTCAGCATGAATCTTTTGAATGGTTGCCTTCTTAATACTGGTATTCCAGTATCATAGATAACCAAAAACAGCGAAAATTGTCCCTTATCGAAAAACATCTAGATTGGAGATTTAGTAAATTTCATGAAGGTACTTTAGAATGTGAAAGAATTTTCTGATAAACTTAATGCCTTAATGGCAGCAAATAATCATGAGGCCTCACAAGAGATCCTTAAACAAGTTCGTAATCAAGAAGCAGCTTAGCCTAGTGTGCGTGGTTTTGCAAAGAGTAGAGAAGAGGAAGAATGTGGGGAATAAAGCCTGGATGTACATAAAGCAAAACGCATTACGTGTTGGCGTAGTTTTATATTTAATAAGAAGTTTGGTGAATATGGGCATTTCATTTCCCTTCTGTATGTGCATTTGCCCTCGTATTGCATATTCTATACGACTTTGAAACGAGCAAAAACTAATACGAGCACTAATACCGCCAAATGTATCGCCGCTTGCTTTATACCTACGAGTGTATGTATGCGTTAAAAAATCACATCAAGCGAACGGGTACGAAAAGGTCCACAGCGTGCTTCGAGAAAGTAACATCCGAGTTCACAATCTACCTTTCGCTCACCTTCCTACCTGTGAGTGCATGTATGCGTATAATAATCGCGGTAGATTGAGCGAGAGCAATATTCTGTGAGTGCAAGAATCCGAAACTAGCATCGGGATAATAGCTTACCCATGTATGCGTGTGAGACTGTCCGATGTGTGTGGATTAGCGAAAGAATTTCAGCGTCGTTCTTCATTCACCCGATCAAGTTTACCGCGTATGGACGGCTCAATGGAGAGCGCTCATTAGCCTGGCAAAATTCACGACAATGGCGTAGTCAACACTCCCATTAGGTAAGAAAAAATTTCCGAAAAATAAGTGCCGTGTTTCGGGTATGAGTGAAATTATATCACAATAACTTCTCCTCTACGGAAGGTAGAAGTCGAATAAAAACGCTTGCTGACGGAAGGACAGTATTGCGTTGCATGAAAGCTTCTCGACAGAAGGGCGAGAGGTAGGTTGCAAAAAAAAAATGAACGCTTGCTGACGGAAGGGCAGCATAGCGTTGTATGAAAGCTGCTCGACGGAAGGGCGAGAGCTGAGTTAAAAAAAAGAAATGCTTGCTGACGGAAGGGCAGCATAGCACTATATGAAAGCTCCTCGACGGAAGGGCGAGAGCTGAGTTAAAAAAAAGAAATGCTTGCTGACGGAAGGGCAGCACAGCGTTGTATGAAAGCTGCTCGACGGAAGGGCGAGAGCTGAGTTGAAAAAAAAAGAAATGCTTGCTGACGGAAGGGCAGCATAGGACTATATGAAAGCTCCTCGACGGAAGGGCGAGAGATAAGCTATAAAAAATGAAAATGCTTGCTGACGGAAGGGCAGCACAGCGTTGTATGAAAGCTGCTCGACGGAAGGGCGAGAGCTGAGTTGAAAAAAAAAAGAAATGCTTGCTGACGGAAGGGCAGCATAGCTCTATATGAAAACTCCTCGACGGAAGGGCGAGAGATAAGCTATAAAAAATGAAAATGCTTGCTGACGGAAGGGCAGCACAGCGTTGTATGAAAGCTTCTGGACGGAAGAGCAAGAGCTAAGTTAAAAAAAAGAGAATTAAGACGAAACAATATATTTACAGACGGAAGAATGAAGGGGAATTTCTGTACGGAGGACCAAATAAAAATATAGCTAAAGAAGTAGAAAGCATTTTTTTCTCAGCGAAATGAAGGTTTAGTTTTGTTTGAATCTTTCGCAGCAGGGGCGGAGAAAATTTCAAAGAATATTTATTTCTTGGGAACAAAAGAGTATTCTGGTTTGCTTCTGAATTAAAAGAGTTCAAGAGTTTCAAGAGATAGGCCAAGATTCTCTCAAAATCTAAAACGAAAACTGGGGGTTATGTCGTTTAGATATATGAGTGTTAAATGGAAAAACTTGCAAATGACTGGAATTAGCATTGTGTGACTAGTATTCACTAGGATTACAACCGAAAGGCGGACGAGACTTATTTGCCAGTTGAAAACTAGAAAGTAAATTTTCGAATACAAAGTTTCCTTGCAAATAGGCGTTTACATAAAATAATTTTGAGTTTCGATGAATATATGGTTATTTAATTTGGATAGTTGAATTGGCCAAAAGATGAAAGTAAAAAAAGTGCCGACGGGAAAGATTTTTTTCGATAGCTTCCTTGGAAAGGCAGAGTACGCAGGGTATATTGATAGCTTGCACAGGATGATGTTTGAATTTCATCTGTCAAAACTCAGGAAAACATTAAATTTTACAAGCTTAATATATCAATTGAAATGCGATCACTGCTTAGAATGAAAAATATTTGATAGAAGAAATAAATTTTGAGGAAACTGTTAATCATTAGTTTGATAAAATTTAATAATACAAGTTTATAGCTCGTTTTTTTAGATTACTTTGAAGTGCAGACTGTTATACATGATTTATGATGAAACCAGAGAATGTGAGCACATATGATCCTTTAGCAGTTCTAACTGCAGTGCTAATTTAATTGCGTGATCGCTATCCTATCGAAACATCATTTTTTTCTAGGAGTAAAGAATGGGAATGGGAAATAAAGCATAGATATAAGAGTGAAAGCGCAATGCGGTTGATGTATTTATATTTAATTTGAAGTGTGGTGAAACCAAATTTTGGACAAATGAATTGTAAAATGCATATTTTCTACAGATGGCTGTAATATGTAGTTCTTTGCTAATTGATAAGTTGTTATAAGTCGCTATCAAAAAGTAGACCGTCACATTTGAAGTTATCTAACGGAAGGGAGATATAACAAAGTGCTAATCAAATCAATTTGATTTCCGATGAAAAGTCGACTAATCAATTGTGGGTGAAAGCTATTGAGACCAACGACTAGTCTACTGAATGTTGGAAGTGACTACCTTGTAGTGCTCGGCGCATTAACTGTCTATGATCGCAAATCAGTCCCATTAAGGTACGAAAGCCCATAGAAAACGGGACAAATCTGCGATCATGGGCAGTATAGCTAAGTATAAATTTTAAGGAATACGTTTTATTCGCTTGTCTGTTACTGTACTCAGCATGAATCTTTTGAATGGTTGCCTTCTTAATACTGGTATTCCAGTATCATAGATAACCAAAAACAGCGAAAATTGTCCCTTATCGAAAAACATCTAGATTGGAGATTTAGTAAATTTCATGAAGGTACTTTAGAATGTGAAAGAATTTTCTGATAAACTTAATGCCTTAATGGCAGCAAATAATCATGAGGCCTCACAAGAGATCCTTAAACAAGTTCGTAATCAAGAAGCAGCTTAGCCTAGTGTGCGTGGTTTTGCAAAGAGTAGAGAAGAGGAAGAATGTGGGGAATAAAGCCTGGATGTACATAAAGCAAAACGCATTACGTGTTGGCGTAGTTTTATATTTAATAAGAAGTTTGGTGAATATGGGCATTTCATTTCCCTTCTGTATGTGCATTTGCCCTCGTATTGCATATTCTATACGACTTTGAAACGAGCAAAAACTAATACGAGCACTAATACCGCCAAATGTATCGCCGCTTGCTTTATACCTACGAGTGTATGTATGCGTTAAAAAATCACATCAAGCGAACGGGTACGAAAAGGTCCACAGCGTGCTTCGAGAAAGTAACATCCGAGTTCACAATCTACCTTTCGCTCACCTTCCTACCTGTGAGTGCATGTATGCGTATAATAATCGCGGTAGATTGAGCGAGAGCAATATTCTGTGAGTGCAAGAATCCGAAACTAGCATCGGGATAATAGCTTACCCATGTATGCGTGTGAGACTGTCCGATGTGTGTGGATTAGCGAAAGAATTTCAGCGTCGTTCTTCATTCACCCGATCAAGTTTACCGCGTATGGACGGCTCAATGGAGAGCGCTCATTAGCCTGGCAAAATTCACGACACTGGGGACCAGAAGTTCTTGGACACAACGATTCCAACTTCCGATTCCTAGCTTCGAAAAACCGACAACACACCGACAATACATCTACTTATTCATGCCACAATTATGGATCCTGTTATAAGCCCGCGAGAATACCAAGCCCGCGAGATGGACCACTCTTCTGAGCAGCACGACTTTCGTTTTCCGGTACGTCGACACCTTGGAGCACTCTACGAGACGTCGTGTCTTTGGATCACAGGTGCAACAAAAGTGCCAAGTGCAGTCGGAAGTCTATATCGATCAGATCACCTTCACCTTCCTAGACGAGTATGGAGTTGCTCGTGTCCATGGTCGAACAAAAGTCTGTACGTTTACAGAACGAGATTTTGTTGCACCCGGCATTCTCCCTCGCAACCTTCGTATGCAAACCAAAGCAATACGCAAACAACAATATTGGATTCGCTCTAGTTAGCTGAAATGTACGTTCGCAGCGGAGCGGAAACAAAAACTCCCCTACTCCATCACTGACAATATCGTTGTTTGGTACAGCCTGATCAGGTCTCCTGGGTGGGCAACCCAACATGTTCCGGTTATTGTACGGAGAAAATTGATCCTTTGTTGGCACTTCTGTTTCATATACCTAATGTGACATCCCCAATTGCTGGTGCAGCTTCTCAGAAAGAAATTGAATCAAAAGCCCCCTAATATCTAAGAAAACTGATGCCATCTGCTCTTTGCTAGCATTTGAATTTCTGTTGAGAGCAACGCAAGGCAATCGTTCGTCCCTTTTCGTCCCAGTATGACATTTGTTTCAACCCACTTTTCAAGGCGAAACAAGATCATTTTCGTGAACAACTTTCGCATACAGGACAGCATTGCAATCGGTCGATACGAGTTGTGGTCGGAGACTAGTTTTCCTGCTTTTGGATGCCGATGACCTTCACTTGCCTCCAGTCATGAGGGACAATGTTATCCTCAAGAAACTTTTTTAAATAAATTCAACAAACGTCTCTTGGTAGATTCTGGTACATTCTTTAACAAGTTGGATTTGATTCTGTTTGGCGAATATCCAACAGTTTGAATATTCCACGCTCTCGTTATTACTATTTCGGGTTCGTAAGCGTCGGGCCGTGCCTCATAGAGTACTTATCGATGTTTCTCTTGTTAGCCAATCATCGAACCCGCGCCAGTAGCTTTCAAAAAACTCTTCATGCGACCTTCTCCGTGTACACGTCTGAGCACTCTTTGTCCCACCATGGGTTGGGAGGACGCCCGCGAGAGTTCGCGTCTGGTACGCGTTTAGTCTGAGCTTGAATCGTGGTATCGTGAATCAAGCCAGCCAGGAACCCGTTCTCGACCTCCGGAGGAGGCCTTGACCGGGCTCGATTTTGTCGGATATCGCGGACGCGTAGCTCTTCCAATCAATATATCGTGAGAGGTCATACGAAACATTGATTGCATTCGGTGGCCCTGAACCGTTAGCAATATTAATTACGAATGGCAGATGGTCGCTGCCGTGGGGTCAGAGACTACTATCCATATGCAATCTAACCGCAGCGATGTCAACCAGAGGGACAGGTCTAAGGTGCTCGGACGCGCTGGAGGGGCCGGGAGCCGCGTCATTTCACCTGTGTTCATTAGACTGCCCTAGAAAATAATGAATTGTTGAAAATTCAATCGGCCCACCCCTGAGTCGATTTCTAGTCCAACCAGAAGTACTTGCTCCAAATTTGAAGCAAATCGGACAAGTCTAGCTACCGGACCAACGTGCCCGATGTATGGGAGTTTTCGACAGTTTACATGGAGAAAACCCACTAGCGCGCATTTTCGCTGCTAGGTGGCACTGTATACATCGCACTATCACTGTAAGTAAAAACAAGGAAGATAATTTAATTGTCTACAATTTTGTCGAAGACTGCTAGTCAATCCGGCTTTGTTAAAAGAAGTTATTAAACTTTTAACGAAGTGATGTCTGAGTCAGTTTTGTATGGGGCCTAGCGGTGCATGGTTGTGTATCGGTACTCGATTCCCACCAACTATTAATTTTTGTGAGTTAATGGTTAGATTTAGCTGAATAGTATGTTCAGAAGAATGTTATGTTCAGAAGAACTAGGTACATGGTCATATTGAAGTTTTCGCAAAGCTCATGGATTGAGGTAGATCGATTATCGTCATGAAGACAATCCAATGCCGTGCCGTGGGAGTTAAAATCACCTAAAGCTAGCCTCGGTGCGGGGAGGAGTTCCGCAACATCGCCAAGCCGTTGGTGGCTACCTAAGGTTCTAAGGGGAATATAGGTGGAAGCAATGCAAAAGGTCTTTGCTTTTAATTGAATCGATTGAAAGATTGGCACTTTTTATCTCCCAAAGTACTCCTCCGTAAGAGCCATCTCGATCCAAGCGAATAATATTAAAACCGTTGACGTGTAGGTCTATTTCTGAAGTAAGCCAGGTTTCACATAGTGCAAATGCATGGCATTTCACGTTATTTTGTAGGATTTTAAAAGAATCGATTTTCGGGATAATGCTTCCGCAATTCCACCGTACAACAGTGATTAAATCCGTGACCTCGTTCGATGAATTAGCCATCGAAGGATACAATCGCTGAAAGGAGGGGCAATTTCACAATGAACTGCATCAAGAATGTTTTACTGCGGGGAGAAAGCTTATCAAGATGCTTTTAAGGGGATCAGAAATATTTAAAGCTGTAACAATACGGTCCACAATGTCAGAGAAACTTATTAAGCCAGCGCTGTTTTCTTTCTCTGGCTGAGATATAGGAACGTTTGGGGTTTTTGATGTTCCTAGATGTGCTGGAAACTGCTTTTCTGAGCTCAGGTTACTGAGACCGGGAGCGACTTGCTTCGGTTCTGCATCAGTACTTCCTCGAGAAGTTATTTTTGGGGGACCTTGAGAAGACACCTTTTGACCTTTACAACGAAGCTTGGAAGAGGAAATGTTCCACCTTTTTCTATTGCTTCTAGGCACAGCAGTAGATGTTCCTTCCTGGGCTCCATCACGGTCGCCTTCGTCAGCAGACAAGTCAGTATCAGTGTTATCATCCCTTCCACAGGAATCATCCGCATGATTCCCACTGCATTTCCCACTACGAGCCTTATTGCTACAATGAGTGGCTGTGTGTCCCAGTTGTTTGCCATTAGTACAATTCATGACCCGCGGCACAAAGAGCCGAACAAGTATACGAACTTTGTCAAACAGGAGGTAGTTAGGTAGAGCAGAACCAGCGAAGGTCACTCGATAAGAGTCTGAGTTGAAGTATGAATGGAGTGGAGCATGGAGTCTTTAAAACATCCAGTCCCATGTTTCAACAGGTCCTTGCAACACATACTTGAATCGGAGACTACCCCACAGACTTCAACCCTGTTTACTGGAATATACACCCTGTACTCCTTCGTAAAGGGCCCTTGGCCAGCAATATCATTTGTCTGATTTAAATTGTTTACCACCACCCGAAGCTTATCAGAGCGATTTTTCGATATTCCTGTCACGGCTGATTATCGGTCTGTCAGAACTCGAAAAATCTGCAATAGATTCTAACACTTTTTGTCTTTGGTCCGAAAGAAGATCACGAAGGGTCCGGTGGCCAAGCTTGGATGTACTTTGAGCCGAGGGCAGATTTTGTTGTGACATCCATCTCATCTTGAGATGAACCACCTTCAAGGGAAGTCATTTTTCCATGAACATATTGTCCAGTGCACGTTAGTATGAGAACCAAGAAAGAGAAATGTGAATAAAAACGGTACTTAACTTGTATGGTGTAACGGTATCCAGACGGCTTACTAGAAAAACTCTGCTTCACTGGTCACTGGCCAGATAGCGGTACTCAGAAACAGAAACACAAAAGAAGAGAAAAACTGAAACCTCGACGAGGCGGTGGATGCGCACGATAACCTTGAACGTGCATTTGCACTATTCTTTGCCGCTATACACTGCACGGACTGAAAACAAAACACTTGTGTCTCGATCGAGCGCTTGAAAACGAATGAATTTTATGTGATATTAGCTTGGTGATGATAGAAACAATTGTACAACACTTTTGTTGCGAAACGCAATCTTTTCCGCTTGTTTTTGACAGTTTGACAAATGAAACAAGAGAAAAAAGTTGCGAAAAAATGCACGTTTCACAATAAATTTCTTTGTGTGTTAAAGTCGTTAAAGAGTTTATGGCCAATATAACTATATAGTTCGGTTCACGAACGATGAAGTTTACTGATGCTTTTTAATAAAGTTCGGTATTTGTTTTGTCCAAAACTGCATACTGCATATATATATATATATATATATATCTACCTCAATCCATGAGCTTTGCGAAAACTTCAATATGACCATGAATCTAGTTCTTCTGAACATAACATTCTTCTGAACATACTATTCAGCTAAATCTAACCATTAACTCACAAAAATTAATAGTTGGTGGGAATCGAGTACCGATACACAACCATGCACCGCTAGGCCCCATGCAAAACTGACTCAGACATCACTTCGTTAAAAGTTTAATAACTTCTTTTAACAAAGCCGGATTGACTAGCAGTCTTCGACAAAATTGTAGACAATTAAATTATCTTCCTTGTTTTTACTTACAGTGATAGTGCGATGCATACAGTGCCACCTAGCAGCGAAAATGCGCGCTAGTGGGTTTTCTCCATGTAAACTGTCGAAAACTCCCATACATCGGGCACGTTGGTCCGGTAGCTAGACTTGTCCGATTTGCTTCAAATTTGGAGCAAGTACTTCTGGTTGGACTAGAAATCGACTCAGGGGTGGGCCGATTGAATTTTCAACAATTCATTATTTTCTAGGGCAGTCTAATGAACACAGGTGAAATGACGCGGCTCCCGGCCCCTCCAGCGCGTCCGTGCGCCTTAGACCTGTCCCTCTGGTTGACATCGCTGCGGTTAGATTGCATGTGGATAGTAGTCTCTGACCCCACGGCAGCGACCATCTGCCATTCGTAATTAATATTGCTAACGGTTCAGGGCCACCGAATGCAATCAATGTTTCGTATGACCTCTCGCGATATATTGATTGGAAGAGCTACGCGTCCGCGATATCCGACAAAATCGAGCCCGGCCAAGGCCTCCTCCGGAGGTCGAGGATGGGTTCCTGGCTGGCTTGATTCACGATACCACGATTCAAGCTCAGACTAAACGCGTACCAGACGCGAACTCTCGCGGGCGTCCTCCCAACCCATGGTGGGACAAAGAGTGCTCAGACGTGTACACGGAAAATGTCGCATGAAGAGTTTTATGAAAGCTACTGGCGCGGGTTCGATGATGGGCTAACAAGAGAAACATCGATAAGTACTCTATGAGGCACGGCCCGACGCTTACGAACCCGAAATAGTAATAACGAGAGCGTGGAATATTCAAACTGTTGGATATTCGCCAGACAGAATCAAATCCAACTTGTTAAAGAATGTACCAGAATCTACCAAGAGACGTTTGTTGAATTTATTTAAAAAAGTTTCTTGAGGATAACATTGTCCCTCATGACTGGAGGCAAGTGAAGGTCATCGGCATCCAAAAGCAGGAAAACTAGCCTCCGACCACAACTCGTATCGACCGATTGCAATGCTGTCCTGTATGCGAAAGTTGTTCACGAAAATGATCTTGTTTCGCCTTGAAAAGTGGGTTGAAACAAATGTCATACTGGGACGAAAAGGGACGAACGATTGCCTTGCGTTGCTCTCAACAGAAATTCAAATGCTAGCAAAGAGCAGATGGCATCAGTTTTCTTAGATATTAGGGGGCTTTTGATTCAATTTCTTTCTGAGAAGCTGCACCAGCAATTGGGGATGTCACATTAGGTATATGAAACAGAAGTGCCAACAAAGGATCAATTTTCTCCGTACAATAACCGGAACATGTTGGGTTGCCCACCCAGGAGACCTGATCAGGCTGTACCAAACAACGATATTGTCAGTGATGGAGTAGGGGAGTTTTTGTTTCCGCTCCGCTGCGAACGTACATTTCAGCTAACTAGAGCGAATCCAATATTGTTGTTTGCGTATTGCTTTGGTTTGCATACGAAGGTTGCGAGGGAGAATGCCGGGTGCAACAAAATCTCGTTCTGTAAACGTACAGACTTTTGTTCGACCATGGACACGAGCAACTCCATACTCGTCTAGGAAGGTGAAGGTGATCTGATCGATATAGACTTCCGACTGCACTTGGCACTTTTGTTGCACCTGCGATCCAAAGACACGACGTCTCGTAGAGTGCTCCAAGGTGTCGACGTACCGGAAAACGAAAGTCGTGCTGCTCAGAAGAGTGGTCCATCTCGCGGGCTTGGTATTCTCGCGGGCTTATAACAGGATCCATAATTGTGGCATGAATAAGTAGATGTATTGTCGGTGTGTTGTCGGTTTTTCGAAGCTAGGAATCGGAAGTTGGAATCGTTGTGTCCAAGAACTTCTGGTCCCCAGCACTAGCGACTGTCCGGCGATACATTGGGAACACGTGTCCACTGCGTCCATTCATCGACAATGTTCTGCTTCGTCGGAGTTCAATGCCACTCGCCAGCTTCCGTTGACTCTAAAATTTCACTGACGAGAAACGCAACAAATGGGCTATATCGCCGGTGGTCGGATTTCAGCCAGCATAACACGTCCTTTGAATCTGTCCAGAAGAACCGCTTGCTAACCGTGATGGACAGTGATTCCATTATCCTATTCGCCAATCGGACACCGAGTAAGGCCGCTTGCAGCCCGGGCATCGGGATGGACAGGAATTTCAATGGCGCTACTCTCGTTTTCGCTCCTACCAACAAGTTCTCAAACGTGAGCCCCTCGCGTAATCGAAGATAGACGACCGCCGCGAAACCGTTTTCACTCGCTTCCACAAATGTGTGCGTTTCCACTTCAGCCCTAGCGGTCGTTGACGTTCGGACATCACGTTACACAGATTGTATCTTCCGAAAAACGGTCAGCCACGTCAGCCATTTCTCGAACTGTGTGTCTTCTAGAAGAGCATTTCAGCCCACTGATGTTCTTCATATTTCTTGTAGGATTACCTTAAAAAACATCAACAGGTGCGTAATCAACCCCAATGGATTGAACACCATCACCTATGTGCGGAGATCTTCGCGTTTGGTCGGACGCGACTACCGAAGAGCAGATTTTCATTGTAACGGGAGGATATTTTGAAATTGAATCGGTCTGTCGTCGTATTCCACCACATTCCGAGCACCTTTTCTGTAGTAGCTTCGTCATCGATGTTTAGGTTCTTCTCTTCAAGCGTTGTCTGTTTCAAGTGTGCCATGACCGTAGCGGAGTTTGATATCCAGTTTTGAATTTCAAAGCCAGCTCGTGAATCTTTCAATGCGTTTTCTTATGTATTAGTGCTAACGAATATATATATATATATATATATATATATATATATATATATATATATATATATATATATATATATATATATATATATATATATATATATATATATATATATATATATATATATATATATATATATATATATATATATATATATATATATATATATATATATATATATATATATATATATATATATATATATATATATATATATATATATATATATACATATATACATTTAACATATATATTTAACAAAATCTTGCTTGTTGATTCTATCGTAAAATTTCAATTATTAACAAAAACTTTGTAATATGCAATATAATAATTATTTTTCATCTTTTGAGATGCCAACCTAAATGTGAAACAAGTATGAAGATTTTTGTAGTGCTGGCTGAGTCCTTAAAGTCCTCTTGACCATTTCGTTGTGCTAGGCTCAAACGTTCGTGTCCAGATTAAGACTGACACCATCAAAACAACAGCGCTAGATTATTGTTTTCAGCAAAAACTTAGTTCGCCCAAATATCAACATAAAATCAAAAAATCGGCTAATTGTTTAGTTGCAATTGTGATGAATAGCTTTTCCGCGTATTTAACGATGCACGGAAAACCGATTCATCACAATACCCACCCTTTGCAATCGGCAATGTGTATACTTGAAAAATTCGAAACTTTAAAATATATATCCATAACGATAAATTCGACAGATAGCAATACGCTTTCGTCAAAATATTCTTTTTGTATTATTGGCCTACTGTGCACCGTCCTGTACCTTCGTGATTGGATAAATAGCAGCAGGTTTGGTGTTATCAAGACAAAGATCAAAACTAGTAAATTTTAGTTTCTCTCTGCTTTTGACTTATCTGAAAATCTGATCGATATTAATTATCATCCACACAGAAAAAAATTATCGTTTAAATAGGGTATATAATTCATATTTCGCTATAAAAACATAATTTTGAAAAAGAAGACTTTTGTGTACGTTTTCCAACAAATACAATTTCAACCCTTAGAGCCGTTATAGATTTCTCAGTACAACCAAGTTTTTTTTTACGCGGTTTTTTTTTGCGCGGTATTTTTTTACGCGGTTTTTTTTACGCGGATTTTGAAATTTACGCGGTTTTCATTTACGCGGATTTTGAAACTTACGCGGTTTTCATTTACGCGGATTTTGAAATTTACGCGGTTTTCATTTACGCGGTTTTTGAAATTTACGCGGATTTCATTTACGCGGATTTTGGAATTTACGCGGTATCCATCAATGAGGTTCCCTTTATCGCGGATTCTTTAATTTAAGTGGTCTTCATTTACGCGGATTTTGAAATTTACGCGGTTTTCATTTACGCGGATTTTGAAATTTACGCGGTTTTCATTTACGCGGATTTTGAAATTTACGCGGTTTTCATTTACGCGGATTTTGAAATTTACGCGGTTTTCATTTACGCGGATTTTGAAATTTACGCGGTTTTCATTTACGCGGTTTTCATTTACGCGGTTTTCATTTACGCGGTTTTCATTTACGCGGCTCGTATCCCCCGCGTAAAAAAAAACCTGAGTGTATACTATACGGAACGAGTTTGATTCAATATCAACCGCTTCATTTCATTTAGAACACCCGCAGGTGGAAAGAATTTCAATATTTTCAAATATGCTGCATTAGATTGACGGCTGTTCAGATTAAAGTGAACCTTTCCTCTACAATACCACAATCAACCAATTCCTCCATCTCCATGCTTCCAAAATCAGTCGTGCATTGCATGCAAGTTGAGTACCCGCCTGGTGAACACAAGATGAATAGCGATGAACTCTCGCGCCTGCATCCAGCATTCCTGCAGCTTCCAGCGCAAAACCTGTCAGTTGTTCGCGGGCGGTCTTTTCGGGTGGATGCAAAAGTTTTTTCGGTGCTACTCTACTCGGTGCTTGTGTAAATAGGTCCTATAAACTGAAGTCCAGTTGAACACTGACTGGCTGACTGGTGATGAAGCTGGTTCCAGCTGATATTTGGGGATTACCGTAGGATTAAACTAAAGGATTAGCAGCTGAATGCCATTGATCAAGGATTAAACGTGAGAAGCGAAAATTGAAAACCAATTTACTGGATGATGAATATTGTTAGAGTGGATGAAGTGTGGCAACTTGCGTGTGATAGAAAAATGTGATCAATCACCGTGCGACTCCATCGTCTCGTGCACATTCAGTGGAGAAGGCAGCGCTAATGGAATTTTGCGGAAAATTGGATCGCACCATCGCTAGCAAGTGAACCGGAAAACAGCTAGTGTATGGCAAACGCTACCAGATCCAGTATATCCTTTTCTGGCTTCAAAGTGCAATTCTCACATGGATTCGCGATCTCGGTCAGTGGTGTGGCAAATGACGAAACACGTGCATGAGTAATAAACATCCGGGCTAATGGTTTCGCTAATGGAAAGTTATAAATAAATGTATACCATGAGGCAAACCAGTGCTGTTTTCTAAAATCCGAGACGGTGTGCGAACGGAAGAGCGCAGGAATACTAGTGTCCTTGTTGCAGAAGTCGGAAACATTCGTTGCATTTGCTGACGATAGAACTTGTGGTAATGTAGGGATACAACTTCCGGATCAATTACTTCATTTGTTTTGGTGACCGTTAGTTAGACATGAAACGTCGTCGTATTCATAAAGTTGTGAACACATACGGAAAAACGATTTGGTAATGACATAGCGGAAACGGTGACTGAAGTTCGTAAAAAATAGAACCACAAATAAAACATTATGGTTGTGTTATGGAATAAAAATTAAACACAAATATAAAATACATGGTTTTTGTGCACGGTCCTGTTTTCGTGACGTAAAAAAACGTGAGTGTTCCTGAATTCTTGACACGTTATTCACGATTGTGGGATTTTTTTTGTTTCGTGTACATTGCAAATCATCAACTAAAAATCTGAATTATTCATTTAGATGTGCATCCAAACTGTTTGGAGTAGTAGTGATAATATTTTCTGGGAGATACACAAACTGGAATTGGTGCATTTTCAATAGATTTTCCTTTTCAGCGGAAGTTCCAATTTCGAGTCATATAAACAATCTTTTGTATTCGTTAATACATATATAAGGAATTATGTATCTCTATGCGCCTTTTTGGTTTGAATCTTTAACAATAAGGATAATTACTTAGGGAAGTGAAGTGCATCGCATATTTAAGGGGTTATATACAAAGTTGTGGCGAAAAAGTGATCTAAGTTCGTGATTTTTTTAAGTGTTTCATGCAAACTTTATTTAAAAAAGAGAAAGACAGTTCGTTGGTAGCACTATCGAAGATAGAAAAAAGAACAAGTTGAATTAAAAAAATATTCAAGGTTGTCAGAGTTATGGTGCATCACCCAAAGCGTGTTTTTTGCACAGGTTTGCGGTGAACGCTCTCCAACCCGAACCACTCATCTGAAATCCAAAAACTAAAAAGATTATTGAAGAAAAACTTGTTGTGGTGTACTTGAACGGATCGGTTTCCCAATAATTTTTTTTTTCTTACAAGAAAAACATGTTAACCAAAAAATTGAGTTTTGTGGTGCTCAAAATTTTAAACAAAAATTATTGCAAAGAATCGAAAATTCTTTGATGAAAAAGTAACCGTTCAAGTACACGAGAATGTAAATACAAACAATACAAAAAAAAACAACTTTTAAAAATCAGATAAATATTTTTTGAGATATCACGTTCGCCGCAACGGTACTTTTCGAAGAACTTCATTCTGAGATAATTGCGTTTAAACTTTTGTATTCACTTCATTTGTGAAAGAACCAGCGCACTGCAAACGACTGTAATCTAGAATCTAGTGCTCCGATCTGGATAAAATTTCGCACAGATATTTTCAAAAGTATGTACTTTCAGAATATTTAATAATTTTTTTTGTGGATTTTTTTGAGTTCCAGCTTTATATATAACCCCTTGAACACGAAATATGGAAACGAACGAGTTGTACATTCATAAGCTGACCAACTCTGACGAAAAAATTCGTACGCTATGCGAGCCGTGTGTTTGAGCGCGGTGAACGATAAAGCTTCGTTGCTGATTTTTTTCGTCCGAGTTGCTTAACTTATAACTTTGGAACTTTTCGCACAAATTAAAATATTAAACCGGCTGGTAGCAAATGATGCTAAAGGTTGTATTCCAAGCGTAGTTGTTAGTTGCACTAGCGGCATCAGGCAGCGGCACGGGGAGCATGTGTAATTAAAGTTTTATATGGGATATATGTAAATGGTCAGGGCTTTAGTCTGTCATGTTTCATACGCATATTTCATTAGAAAAGTCTGTAAAAACGAGGAAATCAGAATATTTCAGATTTGCACATTTTGACGTAGGACTACGTCTTTGTTTTCAATATGGGGGTGCACTCTGCAAATTCTACAAAAATGGTATGTAACGAAAAGTGGTCCAATTTTAAACGCATATAATTCAGCCATCTCACGATAAATTTTCAATTTTTTTGCGCAAATCGCCCCGAAATACTACTAAGAATAAATTCCAATAGGTAAACCCAAAGATTTTTGATATCATAGCATTAAAAAATTAAATAATATACAACCTTGTCAAAATATCGCGAATCTACACACAGAAGACAGCGCTTCCCAAGCCCTGTACGACGGATTGGTGTACCTAGCGCGCAACGCTTCTATGAATGACGTCATCATCGACTATTTAAAGAACGGACTTGGCCAGACACGCTCAGTTCCCTGTTGAACGGCTGGCGAAGCAGATCACCGCGCTGTGTTTTTTACAGCCAGTGTAGCTGAGTTAGAAGTCCGTTACACTGGCTGTGGAGGGACGCTATCCTGTGTCGTCCAACAGGCGACCGCTCCAACTGCTTCCTAAATGCCGCTGTAATGTTGCCAGTAAATTTTTGGTTTAACTAGCACATGTATTTGCTATTTGCGCTTGAAATTAAGTAATGTAGTGGTAGTAATAAGCTTTCCATTTTGGTTTAAACGCAAGGACAGTTTTTAAAACAGGATTTGATTAATTAGTTTAGCTAATCTAAACAATTTTATCAATTCTGTAAATTAAAAGAAATTTTACGGAACTTGGTGAATTTGGCCCCACTTGCAACTGGTATAATCAACCTGCACAAAGTGTTGCATAACGCAGGGCTGTTTTTTGGAACAAAATGTGTTATCATTCAGCCCTTCGCTATGCAAAATCACGATATTATGACAGATGGGCTAAGCGCGGCCGTTCCTTTCAATCGGGAAAGGCCGCGTGGAATTTTGGTGAAATGCGCTAATAGTGTCGTGGTGGTACTAGTTGTCTCTTTCGCTCTACCCATCATCATCAGCGTTGACTCATTTCGCATTGTACGCTTGGGTTCAATGTTTGGTGCGAATGTGTTGGTAGGTAGGGGAACTGGCGGTAAAATGAACACGTTAAGCAAAGTCATTATTTTCTAACTAATAAGTGAATGAGATATTACAATCACCTTATATTTCTTGTTAGACATGTTCATATCTGGTAAAAATACTTCGTCATAAACACATTTTTTAAACATGATTCTTGATTTCTAAACATGTCCAAAAATGAGACATGTTTATAGCGAGTGGGTAAAATGAACATGTGGCGGTGGTAAAATGAACAGCTTCTGGTGGCCTGCAAAATGTCCTGTATGTATGCAATGCGCAGCGTTGGAAAGCATTTTCCGATCAATGCTAATATCCCAACAAATCATGAGCTTTGCATACACACAGGGCATTTTGCAGACAAAAAAAATTGTCACGGAAGAATTGAGTTTTCATGACGTAATATTAACCATTGTACAATCCTGCGGCATCGAAACACATCGACAAACTTGGGGTTATCCATGGGTGTTTGAACTTTTATGATCTGTTTGAGAGCAACTAGAAAGCTTGTTCTATACATGAGATGTGATTATATTGTCTAAAATTTGATTTTTCTTCGCCGGTCCGGGTGTTTTTTCCCACACACTAAATACTAAGAAAATAAATATTTTACATTAAGTAGTATAGTCCTACGTCTACCGTTCGTGCAACCCCATAGGGCTGTCCCTTGTAGTTTTCATATAACTTTGTTAAGTTGCCATATTAGTGAAAACTGATAAAACTTATGAATTTAGATTATTTTTGGCTACGTTTTCCACGCAGTTGGACTATTGTAAATATTCTAGGAGAATTGTAGTGAACATTGGAAGGTAAAAATTGAGCCGCTTCTGGCACTGCCATGAAAGGACCTACCTTTATGAAAAAAAGCTTTTCGAGTTTCTTGACCTCACCGTTCTCAAAAAAAAAAAATAGTTTTGAAACCCTACATGCACTAGAAAAAAGTTGGGCATGAAAGGGTTAATACCGAAAATACCGTGTTTTAAAAATCTTTCAAAAACTACCGAAAATGGTGAAAATTTTCAGCTCATCTCGGCCAGAGCCGTCAATATGGTGCACCAACCGAACACTTAAATGATAAAAAGTTTTAAATATAGGTCCGCTACAGATTTGTTTCTATCAACATTCGTATTTGGTTGCTTGGCGCGAACGGATGGCTGTACAATACCGAGAAATACGACTGGTGGATAAATCAGTTTGTGTCAGTTTAAATTCTTTATGAAGAGTTAAAGAGATATTATTTCAAATAATTTGAAATCGAAATAGCAGAGATCGTCATTTTCATTTCTGATGGATGTAAGATAGCATACACACACATACACACACATTCACACACACCGATTTCAAATCATCTGACTGAATCTCGTTGCTGAGTAGTTCCCGCTAATTTCATACACCGAGCCGCAAATCTTGATCAGAAATAATTGTCATTTCAGTCGGTTTCAGCAAGTCGACTTGTCTGATGTCCGCAGACTGTACGTCAACACCGGGAGAGAAGGTGATTATTAAGATTCATCTCCGTGGATTAATTTGTGCAGCTCCGTGTTATAATGCCGGAACAATTGGAATAAATATCTCCCACCCGGAGAATATTTTTGAACGAGAATATCTGCCATTGTACTGAATGGAAAAATAGCACTATCTGATTGGAAATATGTACAACAATTTTGTATCCAATTCTCTAGGATGTACTATTACTAAAAATAACGGAAATAATGGATTTTATGAAACCAGTAATTATCTGATCCATGATTGGTCGGTACAATTCGCTCAAGTAGCAAGCATTGCTAGGACTGCCTCTTTTTCATCGAATGGCTGCGACACGTATAAAAAGGGAACATAAGAAAAAATCGTTAGTTTGTGTTCTGACGTAGTAAGCGTAGCAGCTGCTGCGTTTCATGTCAGCTCGCATTGTTCGGTGGTAGGTGATACATCTCATGATTGCCGCCATGCGCTGCTAATAGCATTCTATTCTAATAATGCACGGGCGAGCCAGTTTCATGCATACACGGAAGATACAATGATGACACACCACAGAAAAAGCAGAAAGCTCTTTCTTTTGGAGCTGGATAAATGGATTGGTGATGGGGTGGTTTGGTGAGAAAACCGCGCAACGATTGACTTCGTTGGTTCTTACCCCACCCTGCCAATTTCGGCAAGTTGGATAAGACAAACAATACGGTCCTAGGCTTCGTCCGAGCATCGCAATTATTGGAGAAATCCACAAACGTGTCGCCAACAACCGTGCCCAGTGATTTCGAAACATCTCCTACATTTTTCGAAACTCCACTGCGGTATGCTGATCAGGCATTTAACCGGCCACTGCGAACACAATTACCACATGACAACTATTTAGCGCGCTGAATCATAGACGACACCGTGTTTAAACGACTGAAACTCATAGACATACTAAAGTTCCTACCATTCCAATTCCACTTCGTCCTTCCACTCAGGATACGATGAGAAAACACCCCTACTACATATAGGATGCAATGAACGCAATGCATTTTGAATCTTTGATTTTATTTTGAAGATGTATATTTTGACTTTTCAACTTTACTTTTGAAGACAAAAAGAAAAATCTCTCGTGACCTTGAAACTTCATTGATGACATTGATGTTGAAACTGCATGGGTCCCGCTTAAGTTAAGTTGTGGCCAATTGGGTATCTGTAATCAGAAAACTCATATTTTTTATAATCATAGTCACGTTGGCTAACGCGTCATTTGAACCAATATATTCTGATTCCTGATTCCTGGCTTTCGCACACATAGTTTTCTGCAAAATCATTTGAATTAATCCGACAGCAGGCAATTTGATACTTGAATATGATGTGAAGAAGAATCCTACAATCGATGGAATTGGCATGAACAGTTAGGAATTAATATAATAACAAATGTGCCCTGAAAACGGTGATTAAGCGCAACGAGAACTCAAATCGAGTACCCCATACCATTTGACCCAATGCGTTGAACATAGAAGACAGACGCTGCTCTAACCAACGGCTTCAAATGGACAGAGTGATAATAGAAACAGAGCGAAATCACCCTATACCGTATTTTTCGAGGTGCCTCCCGAAGATTCACTGTCATTCGCCAAATTTTCAATATGTTTGGGATGAAAATTCAGGGAAATGTTGTTTCTATGTTACATTTGAACAGACTTACACTCTCTGTATCGCCAAAAAGATTTTTTATAAACATTTCTTTTCACCGTCCACACCCGTTTAGGAACCATATACAAAAATTCTTCAAGGGAGGTTCCAGAAACACAGCTGGTATTTCACATATGATGATGATACTGATGGTTCCACCTTATACCCCCACAAATGTGTTGAACGATTTATCTATAAGATAGTTCTTATTTTGATACAGTAAAGTAAACAAAAAAGCGAACTGGCTAAATTTTCAAATCTTTCCCTCCCAAAGATAAAAAAGAGAGCATGCGATTGGAATGGTATTTAGATTGAAGTTTCCGACAAGGAGAAAAAGAGGATTGTTAATGCAATGATATCACGCAATTTTATCGCAAACAGTAAGGCACGCGGCAGGAAGTTTCGAACCGAGTCTCTGCAGCGACTCAAGATAATACATGTATTATCCCTCCATTCCAAAACCACCGAACTATCGCATAATTCACGAATAGCCTCCTTCGTATCCGTCAAGATAATGGAATTGTTCGATAGGAATAGGAATTCTCTAACTCTAATTTTTTTTCCACAAATCCGTCCACTAGAAAAGATTATGCAACTGACAAGAGACGTGTTTGAGAATTACAGGGTGTTTCATTCAATTGAGCGGTGAGATATTATCAAAAATTTATGTTACATTTCCATTCAAACCACTCTCTATATTAAAACAGAAAATGTTCTATTTTGGCACCCGCAAGCAATTTTGAAATACAGAATCAGATCATAATAATCACTACAACCTATAGCCAAAATGTTGAACTGAAACCCGTGAAACTGATTTGTGACATCGTTCTCGGACAACATCACTTCAACATTGAATAATATTTTTTTAGAAAAAAAATCGAATATTTTTCAGCCTTTGACAAAGTTGTTCCAATGTGTTGCAAGAACAATTCGAGAGGGGGAGGAAACCCCTCTCCCTCCGACCAGGGGACTTTGATAGATTTTAATATATCGAACCTGTTTTGACACACAGACTGTCATTTGACCGAGTTCGGCAACTCTAAGGTCGGTTTTCATTCCACCTGTTAGGTGCTTGAGTTAGGTTTTATCTAAATATCCGCAAGTCAGATTAACACACCTATAAACTTCAGATGCACGTGCACTAACATTCAGTGAGTAATGAAAACATCATTTTGTGGGCTATATTTCTACCGTTAATGGTGATGCTTCTCCACAATTTTACCAACAAACCAACCGACTAACCCATTCAGCACGGTCGAAGTATTCGCGAACGAGCTACCGGCTGCATCAGTCGATGTTGATTATGTTGGTGGGTATATGCTTTCATGACTGTCAGTGCATGATTGTATGGACTGCCTCGTGGATACTTTGCTCCGCGGCTATGTTGTTATGTGTTTTTAATCAATTTTTGCTCGTGTTCGTTAAGAACTTAATGGCAATTTGGCATCAGTTTATTCATCGGAATGGTGAGTTTTATTGTTGCAAAATTTGCGAAAACGGTTCGCACTGGTGCAGGAATGCACATTCAGCATGGCAACATATTGTGTAACATTTGGTTGTTCTTTCGGTAATACATGCTTGACCACTGTAAATGCAGAGAAATTTGTGATATGAAAACTGAGTTTGATGAACATTGCAAGCTCGTTGTATTTTCAACTACTAAGAGTATTTGAATTTAGTAAATAAGGTATTCGCCATTAGCAGAACAGGTTCAAAACACTGCTGCTCTTGAAATATTGCATCTACGATCTTTATATTTCACTCAAACATAGATAATAGCTAAGCTAAGAAAGGCTCTGATCGAATTCGACATTTTCGCACAGTACAGTGCAGTCCTAGTAGAAATTCTACTTTTTTCATTTGCAGTGGAGTAAAGCCATGTCAAGTGATCCTCGATTTTTTCGCAAAATCACCGATCTTCTTAAGGTATATTTTATTGTATAGGGATTATGGTGAATAGCTTTTGGTATTAATATTTCGTTACAATTCCTTTTTTTCTTTAAGATATTAACCCTTCAGTCAAAAAAATTTAACGCATCTCAAAATATCCGGAAAAAAATTACCTTCTATAATTCGTATTGAAAAGTTTGCCCTTTTGCGCTAATCGAGAGATATGGTTTCTTTTAGTCATGCGATGCGCACTTCCTACACGATGCGCTTTCTGACATAGTGACGTGCGACGTTGCCAATATGAACGTTCTCGCGGGCTGCATCAAAGTGGGTCGTGCGTTGAAACAGCGCACTGTTACAAAATCCTCCATAACTCTTGATAGGAACAAAAATGAAAAATTATAAATACAGATTATTGAAGGTGAAAGATTGCCGCATAACTTAACATACGTTTTGAAAATTTTTAGCGTGAATAACACAAGAAAAAATGCAATTGAAAATTTTAAATAGATGCAAAGTACCGTTATTCACGCAATTATAAAGTAAAAATATATCATGCCATAAGTGCCATAAGTGTGCAAAAATTCATTGAATTATCTTCAGTAGTTTTTGAGATACAAAATTTTCAATTTTATCATGCAATAAAGTTTAAGGGTTAATATCTTAAAGAAAAAAAAGAATTGTAACGAAATATTTATACCAAAAGCTAATCACCATAATCCCTATACAATAAATTATACCTCATGAAGATCGGTGATTTTGCGAAAAATTCGAGGATCACTTGACATGGCTTTACTCAGTGTTGTTTCGTCCATTGTTGTTTTTCAAAAGCATACTGGTATATGCAAACGATCTCGCGGTTATAGAAACGTATTAGTATACACGAAATTACAAATTACGTGTTAGCATTCGCGACATATAATCGCTCACGTGATGACAAGAATGCGCACAATAAGATACAGACGCTCGAACCTTTCGCGATAATACAAATCTGGTTGCAAACGCGATCATTCACGCCTATGATCTCGTAGTCATGAAATCATTCCGGGGATTAAATCAGCTTGTTAGCACTCACTTATGGACGTCGTTTTAAGTGCTAATACACAAACTCCCGTCCCCACTGAATCATGGAATGTGTTCGTCCCACTCAAAATTACGGAACTTTTCCACATTCGACAATACATTTCAGGGTGTCTCATTTGGTGACTCCAGGGAGAACGGGAAGTTCTCTTTCTTTCTTCATCTGAACCGTACACTCAAAATTAAACATCAAATCGACGGCCTGTCTGAATTATCAAAAACCCACGTGAATATGCAAACAACTACACGGTTATATATACGAAATCAAACACGCGAAGTTATTCACATGTTAACATCCGCTGCATAAAACACCCACCTGATCAAACACGTTAACCCAAAATCGCTTGTGCATTTCGCGATAAATCAAATCTGGTGACGCATGCGCACATGCAATAGAGATAATCCGCGCACACCAACACCCGCCATCTCCAATACATAAAACGTTCCGGTAATCACATTCAAAACCCACACGAATATGAAAGTGGTTACACGGCTATACAAACGAATTTATACACGCGAAGTTACACACACACTCACGCGATAAAACCCGTTAACATATAAACGCTCAAGCCCTGCGCGACAATATAGAATCGATCACAAACGCAAACATGCAATTGCGATCATCCTCACAAACCAACGCAAGTGATCTCGCAAACATAAAAGCACACCTATGATTAGGTGAACTTTTTAACAATCTCAAGTGCGATTATACAAACGTGCGTTCCCACGCGATCATGAATCCGTCCGTCCTAGCAGCCTAGGTCCATGGCTTCAGTAGGATCAATTCCAAAAAAAAATCGCTCATATACCCTAGAAAACAGTTTTCCGAGCGACATGACCGAGGACTTTCTTCTAGCCTTTGAACCGTAGATGCACTCAAAATTAGACAGGTCCCCGCGATTAATCAAGGACCTATGCGATTATGCGATTAGCCACACTGTTATACTAACAATCGAATTCATACATGCGAGACTACATACAGGCTAACACACACGACATACGAGCCCCCGATCAAACGCGTTAACATACAATCGCTCGAGCTCTTCGCGATCATCCATGCAAACAAACGCCCGAGATGTCGAAATTGATTAAGTGAACGGTTTAGCACCAATACATTTTTAAACGCGGTTTCAAGATCGAACATACAATCATATGATTATCATACATAGTCAAAGAATCCGCTATTTCATGGAAGATGTATGGAAGATTTTCAGGGTGCTCGAACTTGGGCCGCTCCAAAATTCGACTTTCCAACCGAAGTAAAATATCTCTGTGCTGTGAATCAATCTGTTACAAATGTTACCGCATTTTTTAGAGATGGGTGAACTGATTTCAACAAACTTAGTTGAACGGTATAACGCTTCTATAAGCTACTATTGAAACTTTTGTTGATGTTAATAGACTGGCTGGAATTTATCATAGCGTTGTGTAGTTCAAACATCATTTTGGCAACTTGTAAACGTCGTAAGCAAGGTTTGAGATGTTCTTCAAGAGCGACCTGATAATCTTTACTATTCATTTTGTTGTGACTAAAGACTTACCTTTCAATATAAAGGCTTTTCGATATTCTGAAAGAAATGTCGTGTAAGGTTTGGAACGTTTATGTTTTTTTATACTGCGTGGAATTAATCAATTGCAATGTTGTATTAAATTTTGGAGTATGTATGACACGCATTAATAACGAAAAAAGTGGGCTTTGATTTTTTTTTCGAAAACTGCTCGGAAAATGTGAAAATTTTCCGCTCATCTCAGTCAGAGCTATCAATATGGTGCAGCAAACGAATACTTAAATGATGAAAAGTGTTAAATATAGGTCCGTTACAAATTTGTTTCCATTATCATTCGTATTGAGCTGTTTGGGGCGAACGGAGCATCTCCTCAAAGGGCTATAAAATACTGTGACTGCGGGCTGTACACGGCTGGTGGATGAATCAGTTTGTGTCATTACGTGTAGAGACCATTATTTTCATTTCTGATGGTTAGAAAGTAGCATACACCACGAAAAAACGGATCATAAAATACCCGACCGAATCTCGTTCGTGATTGCTTCTCGCTAATTCCATGCGCTGAACCATACATCTTGAACACAAAGAATTGTGATTTCAGTCGGTTTCTACTAGTCAACCTCTTCAACATTAGGAGAGAAAGAGACTATTAGGATTCCAACTCCGTGCACCGACAAACAGAAAAAAATCTTCCACCAGGAGAATATTTCGTTTGGGAAACAAATTAGCCCTTATCAGCGGTATCAAACCATCAACCAAGAATTTAAGGAATCTTTTTCTTTACCAATTATGTATTATTTTCATTTCCGGGGCATTACGTAGATCTGTATTGAAGTCCTGCGCAATCTCACGGACCAGACGCTAGAACAGAAGCTTGCGGATTAGTGGCTCCACCGGCTCACGCAAATACGTACTACTATCGCTCACTCACTCGTTTTCGTACATTGTGCCTTTTCATTCCCTTGTGGTACTAATCCTAGCATAACCAAAACGAATATGTGTCGTTTCCCCCACCAACCATCCAGTGGCTAGTGTTGCCTCACTTACATTTTTGGATTTTAATCAATAGCATTCCAATAATATTTTCAAAGAATGTTGCAGATTTGAAAATAAGAAAAAATAGTTGGCGATGGAGAAATTTTCAAATTTTAAATTTTTAAACATATTTATCAATTTTCAATAATTTAAAAAAAAATCCGTTGAATATCATTAGATTTCAGTTAACACCCCAAAGTGTAGTCACGACACTCCTGCTATGTCACACTCATTACCCAGTAATACCCACCCATTTTTTGTTGAGTAAATATTTGTTAAAAAATGCGCGAAAGATTGTCTCTCTTGTTATTTTCTTGTTCAAATAATCTTTAAAAACACATTTTTTCAAGCTTCTGATGAGAATGTCCCCTTAAACCAGTGCGTACCCTTGCTCCATTCTATTTGCACTCTTACCCCAACCAAAAGTGCGAATTTGAGTATTCACAAGAAAATATTTATTTCTCGAATCGCAAATCCAACTAAGTGATTTTAAAGCTATTTAATAAAGGTAATATATCCGATATTATTGTGCTTTTCTTCCAATAGAAAACCTTTAGGAGTCTACTGTTGCCCCACCTTGCTCTATACTAATCTACTATAGAGCATTAATTTCATTACGATAACAATAGCCGATTTACCAATCAATCTAATCCGTTCGCAATAATTACCGCCTCATTCTTTATGTGCAATTTTAATTTGATCTATTTGATCAATCACAATAACCGCAAAGATTAAGCACAGTTAAAACACAGTTTGACGCTTTTTATAACTTCGTGCCGGTAACAAACAGGTTGAAAGCGATGTTGAATACCTGCCTTAATCCGATCGATTAGCAAGAAGTTTTGAGCTCTCGCATGATTTGATTCACTGTTTAGTCAAATAACCTCGGCAGAATTCGTTCACTGTCAGTGACGAGTTTAATAATAATGCGAAACCATTCACTGTTTCCAATGCTTTTGATTAAATACTGCACCTTATGGTGCCCGAGTATCCTTACGAAGAGAATTAATTTTGCTACCATAATAAAATAGATATGTAATCCAGCGGAATGCAATACCTGCTAACTAGAGGAAAAGTAGAAATAAGTAGCACCGTTTCCGCTTGTCATTGTGCAGACTGTAATTATGAAAATGCGAATGGCGAATGATAAAAGTTTTCCTTTCGTTTCCATCCGCAGCATATCATACAACATACAGCTCGTCATCGCCACCGAGCATTCCCGTCGACACGTTCCGTGCCGCATGTGGAGCGATAGTAGAGGCTGCAACGGCAGGCTGTGCACTGTGCTGGCATTTGGAGAACTTCGGAGATGCCATTGGAGCAACATCACGCCGAACACGAACAACGAGATCCGTAATATTGTGAAAGCCGATGCCTTGTGAGTCCAAAGTGTGTGCCCATAAATGTATTCCACCATCGTCTTGACGTATGGCTATGTACTACTATGCAAGCAAATTGTCAGCAGTAGCATGTGGCACTCGTTGCCGACAGGGATTAACCAGACGACAGCGCAATCGTAACGGCCGGCACCAAGGCAAGAAGAAGGACGATGAAGATTCCGACGATAATAACAAAGATAAAAAGGTAATTTTCCTGTGATACGTATGAATACATAATTTATCTACATTATATCATTTTGTGTTGAGTCGACTGGCCAGCCGTCCCAGATTAGACAGCGGGTCAGATTATGCCGAACCGCCATGACGCTGGCATGGTCGCTGTAAACATGAGCACAAACGTGTCGTTTGCTGTTGCCGGCCCAGGGGAAGACGATGATCGGCAGATGCTTTCGAATGAAAAAGTTGTTAATAACATCCATGAACCGACCGAGCATCCCTCCGTTGTGGGTGGCAACGGAAACAGGCTATTATCGCACGGGTGCTGGATAAAGCATTAATGAAGGTTTTCCTGAACAAGCGCGGGTCGTGAGCTGGATTTTATTCCTGCTACCGTGAATAGATAATTATATTTACGAGGGGAAACCTTTTTGACTTCTTGCCAGTCAGCGATTACACGTCCACAGTATTGATGCTTCGTAGGCCCCCGAAGTGTCTGGTTATGTAAAGGGAATCGTTCGGGTATGAATGGAGATTGGCGTTTTTATTATGATCTTCCACGATTTTTGTGGGTTCTCACAGGTGTACCGTGACGGAGTAGGCACGTACCAGGGCTATGAAAACATTTGCCCTAGAGGCGTACATTCGGGGTTTGTTGTCGCTAGTCATTATCCCGTATGAAAAATGCGTATGTTTTGGATGGTTCTGGTTGGTGAGGTCAGGAATGTAATGAGGAATCATTAAATTTCATTAGGGTTTTTCGAGTAAGATAGCTTGCTCAGACGTGTCATCATAATCCGAGGGATATGATTGTAAATTATGTTGCACAACTCAATATAAACTTTTCAAAGGGGCGATTAGATTTTGTGAAACAAAAATGATTACTCTTAATTTGCGATAATTTCGGCACAAAAAACGTGTACGAATGCTACAACGAAAGGTAGCGCTGTGGATTACCGTATGTTTTCATGGAATCCCTCTCTGCAGTAGAATGATGAGCAAAATAAATTTATTTACAAAAACCACCTCAGTCCGTTGGAAAAATTGATACAGAACTGTTTTTTGGTGTAGCAAAACACTCCATGAAAGAGTTGTTCAGGTGAAATAGATTGTTTTTCATGTAAACTTGTTTTTACTTTTCATATAGACTCGTAGAAGGTTTCGTACTACGCTCCCATTCGAATAAACGTACGGGAAGCTTAGGTAAGTCCCTGTTGTTTTTGGATCCCAATTAATCATACGGCACTATTTACTATGGGTTTGGAAATATGTAGAAACCCAAAGTGTACTAAGCCCAACAAGTGGCCAAAGAGCAGAAACCAACGCTTTCCACCCTACAAGCATCAATTAATTTTTTTGAGAATGCCTATTTGGCACGGCATTTACAAAAGCATTTTACGCCGGAGTTTTTCAGCCTTTCTCATACAAAGAAAGGCTGGGAGATCACTCTAAAAATCGATATGTTAACTGGAGGGTCAAGATTCATATTCCATTCGATTCAGTTCGTCGAGATCGGCAAATGCTTGTGTGTGTATTTTTATAGAGCAGAAAAAAATGTTCAAAAACATCCTGAGCATCGCAAAATGTACAAAAACCAACAACTCAAGGAACGGGTTTGGGCACTACCTTACAGCATTACTTCAGGGAGAGGTTTTTTATGTGCACAGCACACATTCCAATCCAACTACTTCATAGTTATTTTTTTCAGTACAGTTACAGCATCTCTCCTCGACAAACTACCAGTTTTCGACCATTATTGGTGGTGTATGGTAGTAAGAAAGCTAGCTGTGGGTCGAGAATTAGTACTCTTCCCCAACGAGGACAATCTGAAATACAAGCTTCAGATTGTTTAATTTACTGAGCCTTGTGCCATTTAGCACCACTCCCTCGTTGAGCTTACGACTTTCTCGTGAACTACTCGGCTTTGTTCTCGACTGTAGTCCCAGCCCACTTCGATGGAGAAATCACCGGCGACAGAAGTTCTCCTGAAACCGAGCCAACCACCTAGTCAGTTCAACGATTCCAGTAGAGCTCCTTTAAACCGCTTGGTTCCCTTCTTGTACCATTAAGCACCACTTCCTTGATGAGCCATTCAGCTACAGACTTGCTCGCGAACTACTCGGTCTAGTCCACGACGATGGACCTAGCCTAATCCAACGGAGAATTCCCCGGCGAGAGAAGTTCTCCTGAAACCGAGCCAACCAGCCAGGTACCGAGGTCAGTCTGGCGATTCCAGTGGAGTAGGGTGTCTGATCCACCGGTGCTCCGACCTGCAGCGACTGGTGGTGTCTCGTCGTGGTCTACTCAGTCTAGACTAGCTTACGCCGACGGAAAGTTCCCCGGCAAAAAAAAGTTCTTTCCATCCGATTTCGGATGAAACGTAGCGTCTGGTTCGCTGGCGCCCCGGTACTCTATCGCAGTCTACTCGACTAGCCCCCGGCGGTGTGTCTAGCCTACTCCCAGTAGGGAGTTTGCAGTCGGTGATTGCTCTCCCGAAACCGTTGCTCGCTGATCATCACGCCATTTCTGCTGTAAGACGATAATTTGCGCCACTACTCTGTTCACCGCGTTTCACGTGTTTACATCGACTGTCATTCTGTAGACACCATTATCCGGGTTGATGGCCGGTCCTATTGTTCAAGCATCTTCCTACACGTCGTTTCGTACCTCGGACATTCGAAGACCACATGCTCCGGAGTTTCCTCGATGTTCTCATACTTCGGGCACAATAGGGACGTTGTGTACCCGTAGCGATGAAGAGGAAGGAGCTGTATCAGGAGGAAGGTCACTTCTTCGTGCTTTCTATTGCCCCACGTCGATAGGTTTCTGCGTATGTATGTGCGTTTTTGACTTGGTGTAGTTAGACAATACTACCGATTTCATCCATCGTGCGTCAGAGTGATGGACTCTGAACAGGGAAGATAACTCCTCTAACCTCCACCAAAGAGTCCAACATTTACCTGTTTCCCTCGGATTTTATTTGAAGTGACTATTTGGGGAGGGGGAGCTGTGCTTGTGCACTTCGCTTGATTCTAGATCTAATTGGTCGAGCTAGTTCGCTGGTCTCATCACCGTTATATCAGTCCTGCCCGGTATTGCACATACACTCTTATCTGTGTTGAGCAGCTGGAAGCCGTGGTCGATCCAGCGATTGTGGCCGGAGGGTGGGTTCCGGTTAACTGGTGCCCCGACGACCTTTTACTGGTGGTTTGTCGTGTTCGGTGCTACTTGGCGTAGTCCCCTGCGGTGCAGCTAGCCTACCTCGACTGAGAGTTCCCCGACGCAAGAATATCCCTGGAAACTGTTGACGGATACGTTTTTCTTGTTTCGATTCAGTTCAGTAGAATGCCGAGGCCTGTCCAGCGATTCCGGGTGAAGGATTGCGTCAGGTTCACTGTTGCCTCGACAATTTAAGGTGGGGATTTGCTACGGACTACTCGGAATCATCCTCGATGGTGGATCATTCCTACTTCGACTAAGAGTTCACTTACAGTGAAAGATCATCCGAAACCGATGCTACCCTGGTAGATTCCGAGGTCCGTCATACGATTCTGGCTGGAGGATGACTTCCAGTTCACAGATGCCCCGTCGACCATTTGCCGGTGCTGTTTCACGATCTACTCGAACTAGTCCCTGGCGGTGGGCCTAGCCAATGGAGAAATTTTCCGACGTCGAAAATTCTCTTGTAACCGTTATCTCGATGCTGGTCGATTAGGTGCCGAGCTAGGCCCTGCAATTCCGGGTGGAGGATGACTTCCGGTTCTCAGGTGCCCCGATGACCTACCGTCAACGATATGTGCTCTCAGTCTAGTCACCGGCGGTGGATCTAGTCTATTCCAGTCGTATCCACCTGTCTCCTTTTCCGCTCTTCAGCTGACTGACTTTTCGAGTGCCATGGTCGGTCCGGCGATTCCGGTTGAAATGTGGCTTCCGGTTAATCGGTGCCTCGACGAACCGAAGCCCAGGGGGTGGGCGTAGCGTAGTTGGTAAATCGATTGCCTTATACGCAGCGCACCTGGGTTTCAGTCCCGACCCCGCACATAGGGTTAGAAATTTCTCATAAGAGATTTTCCTAACCCGAAGAGGCGAATGACCCTAAGGTTAAAACCTCTATAATCGAAATAAAAAAAAAGGAACCGAAGCCCTGTATTGCTACGTTGTTGGTCGTTCCTCCTCTCTTGGGTGGGTCCTCTCGCTATCGTCGTTGCAATGCTGAAATGATCAGAGCGACTGTCCATCGCGTCCTATTTTGCTTCGTTCGCACACATTCTTTGGACAATATTGCTCATCTTGACTTTCTCACCGATAATGGTTCTCATTTCTTTTGCTCGTGCTTAAATCGCGTGAATTCGAAGACCGCGTGCTTAGGTGTTTCCTCTGCATTACCGCACGCGATGCACAATGACGATCTCGCATGGCTGAACCTGTTCAGATACTTCTTGAAACAGCCATATCCAGACAAGGACCGCGTCATGTGGAGGTTCATTTCACCGACAAGCATGGAATTAGTAGATGGGTCCATCTACTGTTCACCGCGTTATTCCACAGATGTTGCCACTTGCTTTAAGTATCAGCTCGAGCTCGTTTATGGACTCCTCTCGTGTGTTGATCCCAATAAACGAAAACGTTCCAGTTATCACTGATGCTGTCTCTGACGAGATAGTTCGATACGCGCTAGACACCCGCTAGACATGCTGTTCAGCCAGATGTGTCCCCCCTCGTTTGCAGTGCTATCACCTAGTCAGGTCCTGCATATCTGAGCACTGATGGGGAGTCGTTTTTCAATAGTGCTGATCGCTGAATTGTTGGTCATGATCCGAGATAGTACCGAGACCACTGTTACGGCCTTCCCGCTTTCATGATCGATGTGGCTATTAAAACTAGGCCTCCGATCGATAAGCTTTTCTGGCAGCATATCGGACGTTTCTGTCCAAATCGCCGCTGATTTTGCGTTATCTGATATTCAGTTTTCATAGCTGGCCTGGATACGGTATGGGTCCGAGATGCTTAGACTGCGCTACAGAGGTTGATTTGCGTTACCCCCACTGTGGCCTCATTGCAGTCGCCTGTTTGAAAGCAGGACATCGTGGGCCCCCTGTTTCGTGATTGTTACCTTCTTCGTTTGCACAGCTCAAACATCTCGGAGCCTGTCGGCAGTCTTTTGCCATATGCCCTTCTTCCCCGCACCGTCTGCATAATTTGCTCCTGTCAGGTCCGCTGTAGTTTCTAGCCAAGTAGCCGAACTCATGACACTTGAAACACACTTCCGCTCGCTGAGAGACACTCAGTGGACATACCGACCAGCCAACTTTGATCTTCCCGGTGTTTAGTACCTTATTTGCTGCTTCGACTGGAAGTCTAACCGATGCCGCTTGCGTGCCGAAAGGTCCCTTCCTCATTCGGATCATCATATGCACTTCTCCAAGCTCGCACTGCTCTTTTAGAGCTTCTCTTAGCTCTTTTTCTGAGTTTACTTCATATAGGTGTTGTAGATAAACCTAGAACGAGAAGAGGATTAATAACTTTTATTTTAAGTGATACTTACCATAACATTCACTGCCGGTTAAACAATATTATTTCTAATAAATGCTTGAAATAAGCCTTTCTATTCCCGTTTAAAACAGAAAAGGCGTGCATGTATAGTTGAAAAAAAATGTTGTGCACTGCGAATACTGGTTGAGGTCAGATATTTCGTGTTGAAAACAATCCTCTTCTCGTTCTAGGTTTATCTACCACACTAGGATTGGATGGTTGCCTCCTGGTACAAGGCTCTCACTTCATCCACTTCTCCGATGTGGGTGCGCCTAATTTTCTTAACGTCTGAGCGTAGCTCTTTGAGTACCGGGTTTGTCAGCATTGCACGCAGTACCTTTTCGTACGAGTCATAGTTAGCTTTGACTATGAGTGCTTCACCTTAGTTTAATCCCTTGAAGAGCTTTCGCTTTTTGGACCAATCCTTGTTGTTCATTTTCCGTCGCTGCCGACTCCAATTTGGTCTCGAATCACCTGGTGAAGCTCTAGGCCTCTTCAGCGTAGAGAGGTACACGATATCCGTACCCTGGGATTTGTCTTATGGCCTCATAATTTTCCCTCACTTTTGGTGGCGTCACTGTTTACCTTATTTCCAAGGACTTTTGGCCATCAAAAACTTCTTTTCAGATAACTCCGCTTTCTGCTTTCTTTTATCTTCAGAACCAGTGTCTTGATGTGCTTGTGCACACTACTCCTGTTGTCTACAAACTTATACAGCTCATCCACCAGTTTCTTAGCTACCATTACACAAGGCAAACTTGATATTTTCAACCAGGCACTGCCCTTCTGCTTTTGCTGCCTCTGTTGAAGCTGCGGTTGCGGCTACTGCTGTTTTCGAGGCTGCTCCTGTTGCTGGAGCTGCGACTTCTGTTTCAACTGGCCGTGGTGTTGTTGCACTGGTTGGCTTTGTCGAGGTAGTGATCTCGTTAAACCACTTTTGGCGAATGGATTCGCCACGCCTTCTCCATATGTGTGGCTTCTTGCTCCATATTATAGGGTTCCAATTCTGGGTCGCTATCTCCACTCGTTATACGTAGTCGTCTCTTGTGATCGCTTGGTTATCTTTACAAGCAGGGGGCCATGCTAGGGTCGACATTATCCTTCATAAGAAGTAGTATTCAGAGCAGAATCGGCGTAAAATCGTCAAGCAACATTCTAAACCATTCTGGAAACTTTCTAAGGATCCTAAGAAACCTCAGAAACCAATTCCAGCTCTCTAAGAAAGTGACCACATACTTCCCATAAACGGGGAAAAAGCGTTCATAATTTTAATCTCAACGTTGTGAGTCCTAGTCTTACAAAAATATAAAGTTATATTTCAAACCAAAAATTGTCTCTAGGCGAAACTATTGAAACAAACTACGATGAGATCAAATCCATCTTGAAAAAGTTAAAAAATATGAAAGCTATAATATTCATCAAATGTTTTGAATTAGCATACTTTCGTGAAAGATGAAAAATTTGCAAAAGTAATTAACCGAATCATGTAAGCAATGTGGCTGAACACCCAATATATTGAATTAGGAATATAATGTAACCTAACCATATAATATATTTTGAAATGTGGCGTTATTGTATGGAGATCAACTGAATAGACTAACAACCTCGGTAACGCAAGGAAAATAAAATTAAGAAAGATATTTTTTCCACGAAAATACCTTATTCCCCTAAAGGAATGTGTGTTAAATTACTTTAAAAGAAACTCTCTGATCTCATCTCATCGCCAGTAAATTTTAAATCACCAACGCTATTCAAGTCCTAACAATGGCGTAATCATACAAAAACTTATCTCTAAAAAACAGACATTCGCAGAAAACCGTGCCAAATAAAAATCGTGTCATTTCTTCTTCATATATTACAGACCCTGTCCTCGGTGCTGTACGACAGCACAGATGACACAATCGTGATAGCGGTGGAGGCGTCGGAGCAACCAGAAGTGTGCTGCGAAAGCACTCCCACATTCACGGTAAGTTGCTGAATGGTACCATGCTAGCGGCGAAAAGCTGTTCTGCAATTCACTGAGCAAGTAAATTATTTTGTAGCCCAAAGCCTCCCGAAACTCCGAGTGTTATCTAATCACTCACCAACACGGCAGCGCAGGACAAAAATCCCTGACTAAGTTAGTCTAACGTGTGAAGTGAAATATCGATTTTCAGCTCTGTTCCGAACAGCACCTCCCGGACTCGAGCTCAAACTGTCAGCTGCTCCTTCCAAATCTATCCATATATGTGCAGAGTTTCGAATTCAATTTGGAGCATTGTTAAATGCTTGCGCCCCAAGCGGCATTCACATAATCAAATAGCGGAAAACTTTCATAATACATCTTCTCGCCGACACTGTTAGGGAGAAGGGAACTTAAGGCAGAAAGCTGACCCAGACCCTGAGTTAAGAGCAGAAGAAAGTCGGCATTGAAAGAAATTGCCCCCAAACCACAGAACGTAGCAAAAATTTATGATTTCTGAAACAGTATTGCCCGTAGTTTGTGTAATCCCCACAAGCGAGCAATACGAAAACACAATCCATTCTGGGACGAATTGTGATCCGACAGTGTCCCTGAACCGCAGATGCCTGGGGAAATGTCAGGTCAGTTCTTTATGTTCCACTGGAATGTGCGGCAGTGTGTAGTGACAAAACTGGAGTCTTGATGAAGTACTTTGTTATGTTTCCCTGCGTTCAGAACACGGCTTTAGTTGTCTTTTTACGTTCCGTTGTTTATGATATTTGGAAAAGGGGATGAAAACCAACAATAAATAGTTGGATAGCGCTCGGAATATAGCCGGGCTCATTACTGTGAGGCCCTTGGGGGAATTAGTTACATGGAAACATATCAAATAAATTACCACCTGATCCACTGGGCATTTTATTATTGGTCGTAAGTACCGGAAGAAAATGTGACATAATTTATCGTCTGTAATACAGTTGATCATTTGTCCGTTGTTCGATTCAAAATAATTATAGGTGACGAAATGGAGAGTAATGAACTACATCGATATGCGTTATAATCTAAATTAAAATCCGAAAAATGTTGGAACTTTCACTATTGACGTAAGCTTGCTGGTTCAGTGGATCAACCCTCCTGAAAAAAATCGCAAAAAAATAAGACATATGTTAATACACAGCATTTTTGGATTTGTACCTAGAAAAAAAATTTAGTAATTGGTTAAAATTAGATAAAATATTTTTAAGCCACACTAATAGATACATTCACAGAGCCGTAGCTTGCGGTTGGCCGGGTTGGCCCCCGCCAAGGACGCCAACGTAGATGGGCGCAGAAATCAAATGAGTGAGGATAAGTCATCAAATAGGTTGGAATAAGTGTGCCATTTCAGTTTGTCTTCACATCTCGCCCTGAGCAGAAGCAAAAAAATCGTCCCGCGCAAGTGAAACAGTCAATTCTACCTAGAAATCAATCGGTGCCTATCACACAAGCAGTCCATATAACAATAGCCTATACCTACTGTGCGATATAGTGATGAGTGACGGTGCTCAGCAAAAACCAACCCTGATGCGGCCGAACTGTGTTGCTGTTGATTTTTCAAAATGCCCCGTAAGACCAGCCATTCGGGAAGTGGAACAGTTATTAAAAGTGCAGATGGAACTCAATCTGGCTGAAGTGAAAACCCTAAAAATGCATCATATCAAACATTGCGTGCTGATTTCGTTCAACAACATTAACCAAGCTGAGTCATTCGCCTCGCGAAACAACATGCAGCACACCGCCGAATGCGGCAATGTTAAATATAGCATTCCCGTATACATCGAGAACGGCGCTGTAGAAGTTCGGGTCGATGATTTGGCTACGCGTACCCCTGACGGCGCGATTAAAAAATGCTTGCAAAAATACGGAGAAGTAGACTCCGTTACACATGATACATGGAGGAATTTTTTCCCGGGCATCCCTAACGGTGTTCGTGTGGTGAGAATGTGTGTGACCAAGCCAATTCCCTCATACTTAAGCTTCACAGTGTTAGGAAGGGACGATGCTCTCATTCAACAGACATCACTAGTCACGTACCCAGGGCAAATTCCTACGTACCAGTTCTGCACGAAGAAGCTGCACCTCGGAAAACCTTGCGTAGAAACTGTTAAGGAAAACTTAACCAATCCAACTGAAATCAGCCCAGAACCATCTTACGCTAAACCACTAACAGCTGCAAAACCAACATCTCCGGGTCAAGCACCAACAACAACAACGAACCGAATGCCGAAAAATACGAACATGCAATAACGACTGATATGAGTAAGACACAAACTGGAACATCTGACCGCGAGCAGCAGGAAAGTACTACGGATGAGGACATGAACGACAACGCGAAAGAAGACAAACGGATCAAACCTCAAATTGCAGTGGACAACACTGGCAATATTTCGCCCCCTAGAAAAAGGATCTCAACACGCAGCAGAAAGCTGCGTCCAACGAGACAAAAAACTTGACTTAGTTGTTTTTTTTTTATTTATTGTAAAAAACGAACAATCGGCCTCGTCGAGCTACTGCATTTGGGCCTAATAAATTTATTAATTATAAAAAAAAGTGTGCCATTTCCAGTTACTCACTAAATTTCTGCTCGAAAGTCGAACTGAGAATGGAAGCCAATGTAAACATCAAAGGGATGCTCAAACGCCTTTTACATTTTCCAGGCAAAAAATCTAACTGTACTGCTTCTAAGGAGGAAGCAAAGATGACGATACTTACTTATGCGCAATCACCCCGGCTAATGAGATGGATAAGGGCTCGTCTACCCTATATGCCGTTTTCATGAAACGATTACGTGGCCGGAATTGTCAATAATTTTTTGCAAGCACGCATTGAATGATTGAATATTTGAAATGAACCCTCAAAAAGGCAAGCGAATTGTGACTTCATAAAACATCGCTTTTAAGACCCAATGAAATCAAGAGCCTCTTTTTTGTCATTTTAACAGTGATAGAATCGAAAGCCCGAAAACGCTCGATCATTTGTATTTCGAATTACAAGTTCATTGAAACTAGGGAACTGTAACTAGCCGAGACTCTGAGACCCCTTGCCTTTTTGAGGGTTAAAATTTGACAGAAACGTAATATATAGGTCAAAATATATTTCTAAAGATTTTCTGGCAAGTTGGATCCTAAATAGCAAATCTGACTACATAGTCGTTTCGTGAAAATGATATCTAATACTCTTTGCTATGGTTTCCATTCATGAAAATACAGTAAACCTATTTAAACGTCTCTAGTGTTCTCTTTCCAAATCCTGTTAATTTATGAATAAATCGTAAGTTTCAGATAACAGAAATTCAAAGTTCACGATTTATATGTGTATTTATTACTCTCAATGATTTTTAAGAATATTCGACACATAGAAAAAATCGTTAAAAATTTATACTGAAAAAGTCGTACTTATTTTGTTACAAAAGGCAAAACATACATTGCCGGAAAGTATACAGGCCCGTTGTAAGTTGTATTTTTTCTTGTATTTTTCACTGTCTTTCTCATAGAATCGAAATGTCTTCCACATATTTCCACATCCCTTAGTAATTGACGTTCAAAATGGCGGTATTTGTAACCCACTTTATTTAAAAACTCTTAACCTTTGAAATAAAAAATGTTTACGTCTTCGACACATATCTGTAATTTCTTAATTTCAACAACTTCATAGAACATTTCTAGAATTGCAAAAATCTCAGAAAAAAGTTATAATGAAAAAATGATTTTTTGGGTGCCTCCCACAAACAACGCGCTTTATCTCACCACCATAACATTTTGGAGAGTTTGCATGTTCAACAAGTTTTCTCGCAGTAGAATTTTCTATAACTTTGTCATTGACATCATGCCTCTATCTCGAAAGTTAGTGGAAATAAATTTTCTATCTCACTTTTAGGTGGATTTATCACGATTCCGTATACATCAAAAGAAGGGGGCTTCTATTCTGAGAAAGTGTTTCTAACACACCAAATCGCTAAAATCAACTCCTAGAGCACCATTAATTAAACGAACGCACAGTGCTCGGAAAAAACCTCAAAATTTTATTTAAACGGACAAAACCTCAAAATTTTATTTTAGATTTTTCGTGATTTAACATTTTTCTCTGCTTTTTAACACTTTTTAACAGGTTGAATAGAGTCTTCTCAAAATATTAAGTCCCGAAGACGAGAGTTCAATTTTTTACAGAACTTCGAAGGTGAAATATATGATGAATTCTGAGGAAAACTCTTTTCAAACCTAAGTTATTCAAATGAATATGTCTTTTTAGTTAAGATTCCGATTGGGGTCAAACTGATTTCATTTGAAAGGTTATTCGCTGGATTTATAGCTGCCATTCGATTTAGTCGATACAAGCCTTTCTTCTCGCTTAGACATGAAAAACAAATAATAAATCGAACAATAGTTTAAAGTTATAATGTTCAAAGTGGCTGTACTTTTTTTTGAAACGGTTCGGAAAGATCGCTTGTTGTTCATTATACTTGAAAATTAGTGTAGGGGAACATGGGGAGACTTGACCAGGTTTTCAGCTAAAACTGCATAAATCTCTAAAAAGGTCTTCAATCCATTAAAAGTCATTGAGATATAATGCGCAAAGTTATTGTGCGTCTTCATGATTTTTTGCAGAATTTTTAATTTAATTTTTGAAAAGTTACAAAAGTTTTTCAGAGGTCGTTTTTTTTTGGTCAAGTCTCCCCACTGCGGGGAGACTTGACCAAGGCGTGGGGAGACTTGACCAAAAGATTTTTTAAAAATCATAACAAAAAATAATGACATAAAACATACTGTAATTATTTTTTTCCATATTGTCGAGATCTTTAGGCAGCAGTAAAAAATATAAAAGGGTTGCATTTGATAAATTTAGATTTTTTATAATGCATTTCTTTTTAAGCATTAACTGTACTGCTTGCATTGCATGTTCACACATCACGAAATCAGTCCTACTATTGCTAACTTTGTTTACTAATATTAAAATATAAAGACTTATGTTTGAGGTGGGATTTTTTATGGCGTGATTAACATTAACAGTAGATACCCAAAGCATAATAAATATCAGGAATTTTGTATCTTTCTTCAGCTAATTGCCACTTGGTTAAGTCTCCCCATAAAATCTTGGTCAAGTCTCCCCAACATTAGTTGTTGCGTTCAATGTCATTCAAATTCTAGTAATAACTATTCCAATGTTCCAATTTATGTATAATCATTTCACTGCTTGACAAAGATTAAGATGGTATATTAGTACATTAATAGTAATTAGTAATCGAGTAGATATGTCCATACAATGTTTGATAAAAAATTACATCATTTAATGCAAATTTATTAATCACGTAATATTTTCTGTAAGGAAAGGAGTTTTCATTCCAAACTTTTAAAGTTACCTTAAGGGATCGAAACAAGTATAAAAATATTTTTGAAAAAATTTTAAGAATCGAATAGAAAACACCATAGCCAAAAATAGAATTTTGCGCTTGGTCAAGTCTCCCCATGTTCCCCTACTTTCCGAAAATGAATATCTTGTTTTGCCCCTTTCTGCCCTGAGGTATGAAAAAAGGTGATTTTTCATGATACGTCTGAAGGAGACGCATGGTAGCCTTGGACTACCCAGGGATCGCAATATAATTTATAGATGTGTCTTATCATTATCAACAATTGAAAAAATGTGCATTCTGCTAAAAAATTCACCGAACCTAATTTTTTGAAAATGAATTCCGAAAATTCACTGCACTTTATATTCGTAAATGTTGAATTTTCGAACCAACCTAAGTGCCAAAATTTTGAGGATTTAAAAAACAAAAAATAAACATCAAATATGAATCCAGCGTCACAAAATTACCCTAGTGTGAAGTTTTCATCAAATTCGGACCACTTTTGAGGTTTTGTCCGATTTTTGTATGCAAGGTGATCACTGTGGAACGTTTTGGTACCATTGCGACCGGCACACTGTGGGACCAATCCATAAAAGGTGGGACAGAACCTAGTTGAGGCCTTGGATGTCATTTTAGAGCCAGCATTTCTTCTTAGGATATGTTCACAATATTATTCTGCAACTTTTTAAATAGAAATTTTTTTGTTTGGACTAGAGTACCCGAGCAAAAAAAAATTTACAAAAAAAATTTTTAGAGGGTCGATGTCTTCGACAAAGTTGTAGAACATTATGTTTTGAATAACTTCTTCTAAGATACCACAGACATCAGACCTCATTTTTGAGGCAAAATTATTGTTTTTTGTAAATATGTTCTATATGCTGGTAGGTGCGTGCGAATTATAAGATTTTGGAAATAGCTAATAATGCATATAAAATAAAAATAATATAAACACATTTTATGTTATAAACCGTCGTACATGAATGGTAACCCAAACAAAGCGTCCAACTATATCCTGCTTCCATGTAATATTAAATGTATTCTAGGAATAATATAGTATCGGAATGGCCAAAGTTTGGCTGCACAAAAAAAAAACAAAAATCTGATGAAAATACAGCAAATTTAAATGAAAAATAGTTTTAGAAGCCAAATAATTGATTTTACTTTATTAGTTTCTTCAACAAAAAGTTGTATTTTAGTGATACCTGCAAGTTTATAGAAAGTATTAAATCAATCAGTTGAGGTATTTAGCATGGAAAAGTCGAAAAACTCATTTTTTGGTCATATTTACAAAAAACAACAATTTTGCCTAAAAAATGAGGTCTGATGTCTGTGATATCTTAGAAGAAGTTATTCAAAACATAATGTTCTACAACTTTGTCGAAGACATCGACCCTCTAAAAAAATGTCTTGAAATTTTTTTTTGTCCAAACAAAAATTTTTCTTTTTAAAAAGTTGCAGGATAATATTTTGAATACATCCTACAAAGAAATGCTGGCTCTAAAATTGGTCCCACTGTGCGGTAGCCCTAAGCTTGCGCCGCTAAAACAACAAAAATGATCCATAAAAAGTTGAAAAACCATAAAACAGTGTGAATGATCCATAAAAAGGGCGATTTGATCCATATATTATGTAAAATTGAACCATAAAATAGTCACAAAAGAGCACTAAAATAGTAATAAAAGAGCAATTAAAATCAACCAATGCCCCATAAAAATATTGGAAATGTTCCATAAAATGTTTCATTTTGCGCCATAAATTACCTGACATTGATCCATAGAATATTAACAACGTACATTAAAACACGTCGATATATTCCATAATATCGACAAAAATGTTGCACGGTATTACAAAATGGAGCAATACAATATTAGAAAAAGTTCCATAAATTTGATGAAAATGTTTGCTAAATAATTTTTCTTGGTCCATTGAAGATGTAAAAATGAACATTAGAAATGCTATGTATTGATTCATATATCGAACTCTAAATTATAATTCATGGATATTTACAAAACGATCCATAAGAAAAGAGAATGTAAAACGATCCTTCAATATGTGCTTATACACTAGACAAATTAAATTTAATGAATGCGAAATTTTTGCTATTCGAACTAATAATAAAGTTTGCTTCAATCTATTTTGCATGCTGGTGATATTTAGAAGATATCCCTAATCATTTACAATTTCATGCAACATGGTAATGAAATTTTTACGTGAGCTCTTTCACAAAATTTGGAATATTATTCGTGGAATCATTTTTGTTCCATGCACTTTTTCATGAAATGTTCAGCTGCTACCAACCAGTAATAGGTACGAGCAGTACACATTTAAAAAAAACTATTAGGACCTCGAACATCGTTATTCATTTAATATGGTGCATTGTGATGTCCGGACAGAAAACGAGAACTTCGCCGAAAACCCCAAATAGTGTGCGTGATATAGCTCACAGAACAAGATAAAGCGAATCAGTCACATTTTTATGATCCATGATAAAACTGCTGATATTATGAACATTAGTTACATTACTCTTTGATAGTAAGTTCTAAAAAAACATCGAAAATCGTGACTAAGATCCTGAAATCATGAACACAAACCACACATCTAGTGACAAAAATATCTAAACTTGTCACTAAGATCCTGAAATCATGAACATGAATTTCTCTATTCATGACTAAAATATCAGGACAACGCGAATAAAAATTACGATAATCGCGACTAAGAACCTCAAATCATGAACTGTGATCCCGCTAGTCTGACAGAAAAATCCGATAGAAAATTCATGAATAAAATAGCACGGTAACGTGATGAGAAATCACAAGAATGTCTGTGATGACTGTCGGCTGTGTATTCAAAAATCATGAACAAAAATGACAACAAAAACTAAACATGTCCAGGGAATACCAAGAGTAACCCAACCAAACATTTTAATGTAACGGCATGTATATATTTGGAGCGAACTTATTTTCTTGCAAACTCAAATATTTTCATGAATACGAGGTTTATTATTCACAATTTCAGGAACTTGGTCACGGTTTTCGTAAATTGTTTAGTTCACGAAATCGTGAACTTTTGTTCATGAATTTATGAATAGATTTTTTTCCGTGTGGAATGTGTGGGTAGAACAAATTAGATTGCACCTTAAGATGAAGGTTCAATTAGGCTAACCGATACAAACTAGTACGTATAATTCAAGATTATAGTATTTTGTGAAAAAATAACTATATCATCTGAAAATTGTTCGTCTCAAGCTTCCATTCCCATTTTCCAAAAGCGATGCAATAAACTTTGCTACTGTTAGGTTTCGTTTACCAACTTGTAACCGAGCAGAATCACTTGGATGGGCATCGGTTTATATCGGTTTTATTATCTCCAAATGCGTCCAGTCAACCGTGTTTCGATGCTTCCCACATATAATTAATCTGTGTGCGCCAAACCTGCGACGATCAAACGCTACACTCTAGCCGCCAAATGGTTCTTGTTTACTTCCCAGGGAAGCGGTATCGCATGGGTAACCTAGTTCAAACATCAATTTTCATCCGCGAATAAAATTGGTTGGCTACCGTATTTGAGCGTATTGTGTTAGTTGCTGCCCTGCTGAACTGTTTGCGGAACGCAGTCCCTTGATGACTTGATATCGGAAACATTACGCTTTCGACGGAATCAAATTAGTACGCTCTACGGAACCGAATTCGAGCCAATCCAATTGGTGATTTCCGGGACGGTCGTACGATACGGGATGAGTGCATTTCGCCCTGCTCTGTACTGCGTAACGGCTTCGGTAAAGCGTTTCGCTTGGAGCTGAAAATGAATTTATCAGACACGGAGATACAAGGAGGTAAAAACAGATGACACGACGACCAAGCTAGTACTGAATGTTCTCCAACCGGACAGAGACCACTGCAAATGACATCCCATGGTGATAATTCAAAATCAACAGCATCAATCAACTGCAGTTTGAAATTCCAGCACACTCTCAGCACGTTTTGTAGCGCACACGTACTGCTTCTTGGATAACAATTCTGATGAACCAACCCTTACTAATGACCTCCGATACACCCGATTCGAAGTATGGACACTATTACGTACAACGAGTTGCCTTCATAGTTTTTTCTTCTAGCATAAGAATCATTAGCAAGCGGTACTATCTGTAACTTCTCAGAATTGGGAAAAATGCTCAAAACAAGTGCGCTTCACGAATGATAAACGAGACAGTATCGACTCGGCAACCGTTTCAGATACAAAACCTTGTTAACTGATCCTCTCAGCAGTGAGATGAATTCTTTTCGTAAAAAATAAAAATTTGACATCAACAGGTTTGCTTCGTTGTTAAGAACCAATATAATAACACAAATGCCCTGAAAACAGTAAAATTCTCATGTTTGAACGCAACGAAAACTCGAATCGAGTGTCCCTATTGTTGCGCTACCATTTTACTCAATGCGTTGAACAAAGATGACAGACATTGCTCTTACCAACACACAGTGGTCCCAAAGAGCAAAAAAGGGGGTTTTTTAGATTGCGTCAAAACGATTGACTTTAGCAATATGGTGTCTTTGAGAAAGTTTCTTGGAGAAGAACTCCCCTTCTTTCTGTCTTATCAGATTAATGATTAATCCCCCTAATAGTGAGTTACGGAATTTATTTTCTCCAATAATTCAGATAGACAAATACTTACTTCAGCAAAATTGTAGAGAAACTCGTTACAAACATTTTACCTGAAGACTTCAACTCTCTATCTTTTAAGATTTTTGAGATATGGGACATTATTTGTAAAAGGCCCCATAAAAACAGTTTTTTCATCATAAGTTTTCTTCTAGATTTTTTCCATTATATAAAAGTTCTAGAACATTGTTTGGACTATTATCTGCATTACTTTGCCGAAGACGGAAACTTGCTATCGCTAGTATGTGTGGAGATATTCACGTTTTTTGATTGAAAATAGCTCTTTTTCCAATGCCGATAACTTTTAAACGGGCAAAAACGGGCAAACCACTTTGTAAACAAATTAAAGTGCAAGAAAAGCACAACAAATGCTGGAAAAATCAGATCTTCCCAAGGCGGTCCTCTATGGAAATACTTGAGCTGAAGTTTGTCTCATCCCGTCATCAAATGCAATTGATTACTCGCCGTTTGGTTGCACTTGCGCCATTGTTATGAAGTAGGCGCAAGGGAATTGTCAGTTTCCGGTGTCAGGCGTATGCATTGAGTTTTTGAACAACTGTAACTTTTGACCCAAGCAAACAGAAGTTCGGATAATACTTAAAAAGCACACTTTAAAATTCACAAATAGTTCTTAGCGAACTTTCAAGCTGCTCAAGCTTTAATAGAACTGCTTTACCCGCTATTAGAACATAAAACGTATTCCAAAATTACTTAAAACGAGAAGCTTATGTAGTTCCTTTATATCAACTTTTGGTTGCTTGGGTACTTACTCAAGACGTGCTTATAAAAGTAAGAAAGGATAATTATTACGACTTTAACCCTTTATTTCAGAACTAACAGTAGGGGATGGGTGTAGCGTAGTTGGTAAATGGATTGCCTTGTACGCAGGCTCTAGTATTTCCATAGAGGGCCGCCTTGGGGAGATCTGATTTTTCCAGCATTTGTTGTGCTTTTCTTGCACTTTAATTTGTTTACAAAGTGGTTTGCCCGTTTTTGCCCGTTTAAAAGTTATCGGCATTGGAAAAAGAGCTATTTTCAATCAAAAAACGTGAATATCTCCACACATACTAGCGATAGCAAGTTTCCGTCTTCGGCAAAGTAATGCAGTTTAATAGTCCAAACAATGTTCTAGAACATTTATATAATGGAAAAAATCTAGAAGAAAACTTATGATGAAAAACTGTTTTTAAGGGGCCTTTTACAAATAATATCCCATATCTCAAAAACCTTAAAAGATAGAGAGTTGAAGTCTTCGGGCAAAATGTTTGTAACGAGTTTCTCTACAACTTTGATGAAGTAAGTATTTGTCTATCTGAATTATTGGAGAAAATAAATTCCGTAACTCACTATTAGGGGGATTAATCATTAATCTGATAAGACAGAAAGAAGGGGAGTTCTACTCCAAGAAACTTTCGCAAAGACACCATATTGCTAAAGTCAACCGTTTTGACGCAATCTAAAAAAACCCCTTTTTTGCTCTTTGGGACCACTGTGCAACGGCTCATCACCCTATTCGTAGTTTGTTCGTCATTCACAAGAAAGCTTTCTTCACTGATGCAGTACTGTGCTTACATAAAAAATAAAGCATAGCAACCGGGTTTCGCGAACACATGCGCGCCAATGCTGTGACAAGAGTGTCTCGCACTTTGCATTAAGCTTTCATCAAATCGTCGCTGTTGTGCTATCTTATGACAAACGCCATTTTGGGGTGAACTGAGTTAGATATGCCATGTTACTAAATTTTAAAATCTCTATAAAGTTGCGTTTTCAGAATTTTGAAATTCTACTGGGTTACTGAGATATAGCGAAACACGATTATGACAAGCGCCAGTTTCTCGAGTGATCGAGTTGTGCTATCTTATGACAAAGAAATATCAGACAACATACCACGTTTGTTGGCTTGCTATAAGCCAAAAAGCTTATAGCAAGCTAATAGATGTCTCTCATGACATAGGTAATTTCTATGCAGATCAACCATAACCATTAGCTAGGTTTTTGTCTCGGGAGCAAAACTTTTCCTACCATAGTTTTTTTTCTGGGAATGGTTGGCTTATATTTTCAATATTATTGAACAAATTTCCTATTGAGATTTCCACTAGTTTTGGAAAGTATACCGAAATGTAGTGATGGATTATGCAAGAAGACTATTTGTTTCGTCTAGTCGCCTATCAACACAAACATTGTTTGATATATATTGTCTCTAAATTGTTAATGGAACCATCTTTTGTTTATTGTTTTTCCCGAATAAAGGAGGAAAACTGGGAAAACTTTGTGTTCCAATACTATCATTTTGCAACCTGATATTGCTGCTATCGCATGGAAAAGTATAATATCGCACATAGCTATCTATAGCGCATAATTTCACGAATCAGTTATGATTCATTTTTATATGAAATCTTCTGTGCATATTTGTGACACGTCATACATATTTTATCATCAATACACACTTATGACACGTATGCGAGCGACTTTGGTTTACATTTTAAGCAAAAACGGTAAGTGTAGTCAACCGATCTTCACACAAATCGAGAGATTACTTCAGAAAAGATAGAAGCATCGAAAGTTTTCTCCGAAAAGCTTGTAGCATTTATAAATTTTAAGATATTCAACCTCAAACTTTAAAAATCGTTTTTCTCGAAAAGTGCTAAATGGCGCTTGTCATAAGATAGCACAACAGCGACGAAATAAGCTTTATTTTAATATTGCTCAGTACCGTCTTTACGCATGGGTACACTGGGCCCAGGCCAGCCCTCCCCCCAGACTTTGGGGGCCCGCGATGAGGACAGACGTATAAAATCATGCTGATTGTCTGCACCACTAGCGCCATGAATATATCAAAGGAAGAGAGACCCGCCCAATCTATATTTGTTTCAAAAAATATTTTAATGAGCATTCTTGGATTTATATACCGATCACAAGTAGAATATTCTTCAGTTGCTGATTTCGGTTAAACCAGAATAATGACAAACACAAAGATAAACTATGAGTCACGGTGACATATACTCGACCAACCAAGGATTCGTTATTAATTATCCTGCAACAAGAAACGCGAGGCTTGAAAAAGAATAATACTGATTATGAATTTTTTGAAAGGGTTTCGCACACACTGTATTTATTTATTTCAAAGTCTTCTGTCCGCGAAAAGGAATGTTTACTATAAAGCAAAATATGGCATTCCTCAGGCCACATTATATCCAGTTTCATCACATGAGGAACGTGGTACTGCTCTGGTTTAATATGTTAAGAGTTACTGTTTTGTAAGCCCCGTAGTCTAAAAATAGAATCGTAACCAATACATAATTTGGCCAGTTTTTTTAATTCGTTTATTTGACACGGCTCAATGCGCTGGCTTAGAGGAGCCATGGGTCTTTTTAAATATTTACATGATGTAAAAAATAAAAATTACAGCAAATTTTATTTTGGACCCTGTAAGATCCCGTGCGCGCAACTTGTTATTGCGAGCGGATGTCTTTTTTCGCGTCGGGAAGATGTTTCTTCTCTCACCAACTTCGGGGTTATCCATGCCTCTCATTGTTGTTTACGTCCGAATCATCATCATGATTACTGCCATGATACTCGCGATCAGATGTTCTTCCTGGGTTCTTACCCTTGCGGGTCACAAATGTGAACACTCCATCCTTCGTGGTAGCTTCTTCACTGGTGGTATTAGTAGTTAAATTGGCGGCTTTTGCAGTTGTCATTATTTCCTTAACTGCAGCCACAAATTTGGCAACTGTTTGTGGTTCAGGTATAGATATTGGAGCCTGTGTGTTGGCATATCTTTCTATAGAAGAGTTTTCCTCAGCGGTTTCTGGGCAGGGTTGTCCATAATGTGCCGTTTATTCACAGAACTGGCAGGTATTAGTTTTTCCTTGATATGTACAAAGAGTTCGCTGTGTAATAGTACTACAGGGTAAGGTAGGAGGAAATGGGTTGGTCTACCCGCATTCTCACCACAAAGACACCATTTGAAATACCTGGGGAGTAGTTTCTCTATGTGTCCTCCGTAATAGATTCCACTGCCCAAGTAACCAATAAGCATTATAACGTAGCCTAATAATTGCTTTAGATCCACATATAAAGTTGTCTTAAAGAGCCGTGAAGCCCTAAATACTGATATAATGCTGATATTACGCCAGAAAAGGCGAAATATAGTGCTATTACTGTGCAGAGATTGACAACTCGTTTCTGCAGTAAGGGATTGTCGTATAGGTTGGAACAGCTCGATATTTTCGTTCCTATGCAGTGTTTCCATCTGTTATTTTTAGCCCATACTAGACTCGGTCGTAGCTCACTTTTTATGCCAAATTGAAGTTATAGTTCATTCTTGTCACAGTTACACTGAACAGTGTCAAAAACGAGCGAAAAATCTTTTGTCGTGCTGATTTTTGGGCCATCTTAAATTGAATTATTTTCATCGAAATTGCAACGTAAATAATTTTAAAGTGTTAAGAAGTAACTGAAATGTTATTACCGATCAGGGTTTTGCATTTGCTTATTTGGATTTTTTTCTTCGAAAAATAGGTTGGGACAAGCGTGTCGTATAGGTACGCGTACAAGTTTTACATGTGAAAACTGTGAGTCACATTAACTTTGTCAAATGGAAGTAAATAAGTCTTTCAGTTACTTATTCTCATTCTAAAATACCAACTAACAAATAAATATTAACAAAAAAATAAATATAATGCATTAAAATTAAAATTGCCTTTAATTATTTAAATTGTTTGAAGTCTCCCAACCTATACGACACAATTATTTTTACCATTTTGCCTTCATGCAGAAAATTGATCATGAGTCTTATTTAAAGTTGCAAGTAAACATCTTTCATTCGCAAACATTAAGCCACATAACATATCTACAAAATGGTGTACTACAAGCTAAAAATATTGTCATGGAAACAAGATATCAGCTTCTAAACAAAACCGTCCCAACCTTGACTACGTTCCCTTACTAATTATATAGCACCAGCGTGCAAATGTCAAATTTAAAAGCCTAATATTGGCACTACTAATGCTATTAAAAAGCTTCAATTGGCGTCATTGTCCGCCATGGTTTTAAAACCATTTTTTATGTTTCCTTTCGGTATGATGAGCAAAAAAGAAAAATTTTAAAATAAAATGTTCTGTTTAAAACTGTAATTGACTCTCTTGTAATGCATTGTAATGAGAATCCTTAATGGGTTTTCGTTCTCACATGATATGAATGTTTTACGAAAATTACCTTTAGTAAGTCTCGAACTGAGGTACCTTACCTCGTCCTTCACGGTAAGTGCGCTGCGTTTGCTCCCTGCACTATATTGCATATGTTCGATTGAAATGAAATATGCCGAATATAATCTGCAAGAAGAGTTGAATTACAAATAAACCCACAGCATTGCAATAGCATCATATCGGCTTCATATTTGCTCTATAATGGCACTAAGTGCACTTGTAAAGCTTACATGCTTTAAAGATCCTTGAAGCATGTACGCTTTATATCAGCTTTATATACGCATATAAAGCAAGCGATAATGCTATATGTCGGCTGTGCAGTTATGCATTATTGATGCTAATATAGAGCTTTATTGCATTGCTAACGCTGTAATAGAGTTTCAATGCAACATTAGTGCAAATGTGTAGCCAATATAGTGCAATGGCTTAATGCTTATGGTTACTTAGGTGCTCCGAAATTTGATATGAATACTTGGTCTTATGCGAAAAGACCTGAAGTCAATGACCACTGTGTTGGGCCGAATAATCACGTTTTGTTGATGAGACTCAGTCATCTTGATAGGTCACGCAAGAATAAAAATAACGGCATCCTTTGTTCTTCAGAAAATGCACACAAGTAACTGTTTTTTTTTCGTTCGCTCTGCACTGGCTCGGACAGAAGCAGGAGCACACTGAGTATCGTGACCGGTGCCTTTAATGGTTGAAAATAGACTGTGAATTTTGACAGTTGAGTTTTATTGGTAGGGTGATGAGCTTATTTTTGCCATGTTTCCATTATCACACTACCCATTTAAAACCATTGGTTAGAGCAGCATCTGCCATCTTTGTTCAACGCATTGAGTTAAATGGTAGCGCAATAATAGGGGCACTCGGTTTGAGGTTTCGTTGTGCTCAAACACGAGAATTTTACTGTTTTCAGATTATTTGTGTTATTATGTAGGTTCTTAATAACGAAGCAAAGCTGTCGATGCCAATTTTTACGCATTCCATCGATTGTAGGCCGAAGAATTAATTAATTAGTGAGGCACCCTCCTTAGTATGATGAAAATAGGCACATTACCCTATATTGTTACATGGTTTTCGTAGATTCTCATAATGTTATATCAGCCCTATTATAATGTACAGTCAAACGAAACAGACAAACGAATCCTCGGTACATGTACTTCTGATTTCAGTTAGTTAGTAAAACGCGTCAAACTTCGTGGTATTGATGTAGTTTATATCGTGAGTGATTCTAGTATATTAGATATTTATTAGTTTTACAACCATAGGTTGCCCACGAATTATTGCACTACGTAGAAACTGTGACCAAAATTAAATTAAAATTAGGAAAAAGGTTCAGTTTGTGATATGTAATATTTAAAAACAACTATCTTGTACTTTTATTAAATTTTCATTTCATTTTTAGCGTAATCGAATTTAAGCAGCTACTTTCCAGTATTTTTCGACAGACTTGTCCCTCTTTACCGTGAGAACTGATGGAAAGGAGGGGCAAGTCTGCCTTTGCCAGTGGACCAGTGCCAGTGGACTTGAGTGATTCGTAGCTAATTGATTGTCGTTAAAATGTAAAAACAAGTAAAAATCTAAAATAGATAAATATGAATTGTTCCCGTATTTTGTCCGTATGAAATTTTTCCAAAAGTCTTATACGTCAGCGATAGATTTCTAAACTAGTAATGTTTGCCCATCTGTCAATGAAGATTGGCATCTTTTGACATATATATAATAGAAGTTGTAATATTCACGAAAATAGAACGAATAATGAAGTACGAAGAATTCTGTTGAACTATAGGGGCCCCTTCGTGCAGTAGTGCCCAGGGCCCCGAGTGGTCTTAAAACGGACCTGTGTAGAACCTGCGAAGCCTTGCCAAAGTTATTCTGTTTCCTACATTAGTATATTGTAGATTTTTGTTTCTAATATTTTCCTACATATCAGAACCACTCAGATTGATATTTGAGTTGCCTCAAATGATGTGAAGGGCATTTGCGTCACTGCGTCACTGAGCGGACACTCATTCCGACTACAGTATGAAAAGTGAGGATCGTTATACGGCAAATATGCCGCAAAATGGTTACAAACCACATAAATGTTACCAAAAGCCAGAATAACTGCGGCAACAGAAATATCGCAGGTTGTGAGGTCAATAGCCATATGTGCAATGCATGCAAGAGGCATTTCACGAAGATACGTAAGCAGTATGTTTTATTTCCAACATATAGCCCTGCAACTAGAAGACATTTGACACTGCTTAATGCGCTAACTCCACGGAGCCGAGCCTTTCACATGTACAATGCTCATGCTGGGACTTTAGAATTGCTGAAAAGAAATCGTTGTGCATTGCAAATATGCAATACATTAAGCAAATAAAAAAAACTTGTCACGGGAGAATAGAAATTCCATTCGTAATATAAACCCATTTTCAATCTTGTGACTTCTAAATACATCTACAAACTGAACGATATCCACGAATGTTACATTTTTAGGATCTATTTTAGAACAGTGAGTTATATTAATTGAAATTAACGTTTTGACAAATTTTGAGGCTTGACGTTTCGCGTAACTTTTTTGGGCTTGGGGTTTGAAGTGTTTATCGTAAAGCTCCATTTTGTTTATTCAATCTGTTTATTTGGTAAGGCACGATATCGCGAAGCTTGAAGGGGCCATCCTCCTCGCACACACAGAAAACAATTCAAAATGAGTCAGTCTTTCAGGTCGTACAGATACTGAGCAGGAAGACACTCACATTATTTCACTCTGGTGCAAGTCGGCACTACAAATGCAGTACAGAGGTCTTCTGAGTACGAGATAAAAGAATAAGAGGGGCTGTATTTGTATAATGGGTGTTTTCAGGAAGATGTAGAAGAAAGACATACAGAGAAGATCGCGGCTTACCCTCTACATCACGCACCGGAACGTTCGGTGATCTCCTCTGGCTCGAAGGGAATCAAATAACTGATACCACAATATTTGATGCATTTTCAGACAATATGCTCGATGTCGTGATAGCCAGGCACACAAGCGCAGAGACCACTTTCCACAAGTCTAATATGGCGAAAATGCGTATCCAAGGTGAAATGTTTTGAGTTAATCCGGAACATAGCAGGAATTTGAAATCCCGGTCCAGAAGCGGGAGTGTCGAAGTTGGTAAATCAATTGCCTTATGCGCAGCTCACCTGGGTTCGATTCCCAACCCCGTACATTGGGTGAGAGACTTCGTGAAGTGGGTCAAAAGAGAAATCAATGCAAATTTTTGCGATAATGTCAGCTTTACAGTCATTGAAGTGCGTAGACGATGAACGCTGAAATTAACGCCAAAATCAATGTCGTTAAATTCAACGGAAAAACTATCGATTCAACTATATCGCGTTGAAACAATAACGTTGAATTCATCGCATTAACAACCCTGGTCATGAACTGCACTAAATATAAGCAATTGAACCATACCACCACTCATTATAGCAGCAAGACCCGGTGTGGCAAGTGCGGAGTGAATCAAGGCGATGATACTTACAGTGGAAATGCTGAAAAGTATCCCTACTGTGAACGGAGTTTACATGAGCTCTCGACAAGTCCCGCGTCTAAACAGCGCGAAGAGAAATTGACGCGTGTGCATAAGGCAAAGGTTCAGGAAGAATGCGACTTTGATGGTTCACAAAAAGGGACATTTTCTATTATCTCTAGGACCAATAGAAAGACGAAGAATATTTCCTCACCAGAAATTCCTTGTAAAGGCCAACAATTTTCCCATAAGGGGTTACCAAACATAACAGATTGAGGAAACGCCGCCACAAAACCAAAGCAAATAGCTCCTGGTCTTGGAAATTTGAGACCAAACAAGGCATTCCCACCACTTCCAGGGACACCAGAAACCCTAAGTGTCTCTACCCAGTGAGATACTCAACCTAGTGATGAAATTCTCTGACATCGTGGACTTAATATGTACATATCATACATATGTACTCAATTCAATTAAAAATTACCATGTTTCACGAAAAATTCCGCTAAAAAACCCCTTAATCGGAAAATTATCTCAAAGACTCAACGTAGGTGTTAGGTATTTTTTACATATTGCAAGTAAAATTTAAAAGAAATCGGTTAAGTAGTTTTTGAATGACAGGTAACACCACAAATCGTGTTTTTTCCAGGGACGTTCTACAAAAAGCTTCGTTACCAAGTCGCTTGTTAATATTTTTGCATGAAAAAATTATAGAATGTTTTTGAAATGATGCATTATAATGCACAAAAGTTTAGGTCAATTCACTTCACCCAAAGTTCTAAAAAATCGCAAAAAAGTGTTGTTTTTTCACTCTGAAACCCTTAACTACCCCCCCCCCCCCCCCTTAATGCGATGTATCTACTTTTGCTGTTTCTTTATCGGCGAAACTTAAAACATACGAAACAATGCAAAATACCACACGGTTATACAAATGCAATAATACACGCGAAATTAAAAACGCGACGACATACAAACATCGACGCGATAAGAAGAACGCGCACAATAACATATAAACGCTCGAGCATATCGTGATAATACAAACAAAACCAATGAATAACTCAACGTATTAGCACTTACGAATATACAAACCCTGTCTCAAGCACCATTTTGAATCAAACTCGTGTATTTGCAGTGATTTAAAAATCCAGTAATACGACATATATAACTCAGTGTTACTCCAATGTTGCGTGTGTCATTAGAGGTGTAGAACAACCGGTCGACTTCCACTTTCGGCAATTGCTTCATACTCCACGATCCTCAAGTTTCTTGTAGCAGAAATCAGTAGGGTAGCAAGGAATGGTTTTGGGAGTTAAACTCCCCTCCCCCCAAAGCAAAACTAATTGGATTGAAAAAAATTATTAATGCTGAGTAATTCAATTAAATATTGTACAAAATATTTTTGGAAGAATTTTGTCTGATCACTACATTGAGAACATTTCAACATTTGCTGAAAATGTATTATTTAAAGATTTCGTAAAGTTGAGATAAAAACTCAATATGATTAAGAACAAGAATAACATTTCGGAAAGTAGATGGGAGATGATGAAAAATGACGTTTACAGTTTACCTCTAGCAGGTCAGGAGCGGTTTTTATGAGCATTTGATTGTTGTTGTATTATCAAGTAGTTTATAATCAAATCCCCGGCCCTGATAAGATTCTTCCAATATTTCTACAAAAATCAGCAGACATAATTCTTCCGGATCTACTAAACATCCTGAAATCCATACTTATGTTCGGGCACACACCTATAAGCTGGAGAGAAGTTAGGGTAATATTTATTCCAAAAACGGGTAAAAAAGACCTGACACTACCCAAGGCCTTTACACCTATTAGTTTGGCATCAACACTTCTAAAACTGATGGAAAAATTGCTGGACCACTATATTCGAACAGCACTTATCGAAAACTCCGCTAAACAAGTACCAGTTTGCATATCAAAAGGGCAAATCTACGGAAACAGCCCTACATACCTTAGTGACACTTATTGAGAAAACCCTCGATTTCAAGCTTTTCTTAACATCGAGGGTGCTTTTGATAATACGTCCTACATATCAATTCACAAGGCCCTGGCAAAAAGAGGAGTGGAAAACCGATAGAGGACTGGATTCTTGCAATGCTCAAGAGTCGAGAGATCACGGCAACGTTGGGAGACACGAAAGCAACTATAACAGCCAATAGAGGTTGTCCTCAGGGGGGTGTGCTATCACCCCTGCTCCAGTTACTAGTGGTGGACGATCTTCTCAATGATCTGACTGAAATGGGTTTCGAGATTGTTGGATATACAGATGACATTGTCGTAATTGTGAGGGGAAAACATGAATCTGTACTAAGCGATTGAATTCAAAGAGGGACTCAACGTGAACCCTACAAAAACGGTCATTGTACCATTTACCAATAGGAAAAAACTGAAGTTGGTTCCCCCAACTCTCAGTGGAACAACAATCAACTACGCAGAAGAAGCGAAACACCTAGGTGTTATCCTAGACAAAAAACTGAATTGGAACTCGCACCTGACATACGCAGTTAATAAAGCAACAACAGCACTGTGGGCGTGCAGTAAACTCTTCGGGAAAACTTGGGGTCTCAAACCGAGGTTGGCTTACTGGTCCTACACGACCATCGCCAGACCACGATTAACTTATTCCTCCATTGTGTGGTGGCCTAAAGTTAAGCAAAAGACCGCCCAAGCTAAACTAACTAATGTTCAGAGGCTAGCCTGCCTCTCTATCACAGGCGCTATGAAATCAACACCCACTACAGCTATGGAAGCCATGCTTCATCTACCTTCATTGCACAAACATGTTATGAGGGAGGCGAGACTTGGCTCTCTGAGAGTGCTAGAGGGTAAACCACTATTTGATGGGGATTTAAATGGTCACCTGAGTATAATAAAAGAACTCAAACTAAACCCTGTCTTGACAACAGCTTAAGATAAAATTGGGGCTAAACCGAACTTCGATATCGATGTATCAGGTCCACAAAGTGGATCGTCAGATGTGGGATGTAGGGGGACCTATACTGCCTCAAGGTACAATTTCATTCTATATGGATGCTTCTAAAATGGGTGAGCTGACTGGCTCGGGAGTCTACGGACCAAGAATTAAAGAAGCGATATCAATGGGAAAGTGGCCTATAGTTTTCCAAGCAGAGGTATATGCAATATACACCTGCTCGGAGGTCTGTAGGAAACGAAACTACAGACATGCAAAAATCGCAATCTTCTCGGACAGACAAGCAGCATTGTTGGCATTAAGGTCGTCGAAATGTGAGTCCAAACTGGGTTGGGAGTGCATCACATCTTTACAACAATTGGCAACTCGGAATAAAGTAATTATATTCTGGGTACCTGGCCACCAAGGAATCGATGGTAACGAAGTGGCCGATGAATTAGCTAGGCGTGGTTCATCAAACACGTTTGTTGGACCAGAACCATTTCTAGGTATATCTACCTGTTCCATTAAACTAGAACTTTCAGCTTGGGCAAGAGACCAACTACTAAACGACTGGCGTAACGTAGAAGGCGCTCGACAAGCTAAGAAATTCATACATCCAGATACAACGAGAGCCAAAAAACTAATGGATCTAAAACGTAAAGACTTACGTATAATCACAGGCTTATTTACAGGACATTGTCCTGCTATGTATCATCTGAAAAAATTGGCAAAAGTCAAGATGACATTTGTCGATTTTGTAACTACTAGCCCGAAAGTTCGGAACATATTCTCTGCTAGTGTGCAGTACTATTTCTTCGAAGGGAGCGATACTTCGGAAGGCATCTTATGACGTCTAACGAGATATGGCATACCTCCCAAACGGATCCTCAGATACATTAATAATGTACTACCCGTTTGGGACGACACATGTGGACAAACAAACAACTCGCTTCCAACTACATTGGATTCAGGCAATTTGTAACATGTAGAGCAAACAGGGGCAGCCACAAAATATAACCTGAATAGTGGTCCCAGTGGCAAAGTTTCCTCTAAAAAAAATAAAAAATAAGAAAAAGGTAGTTTATATATGCTAAGCAGGATTGGAGTTGATAAAAAAATTCAATATAACTTATGCGGAATGAAATTTTGACAACACTTCCAGCATTAAAACAAAAATGCAACCCTGCACAAGGCATCATACTAAACGTCATACTCTACCCGACCAGAATGAAATAACAATATTATGACAGAACACAATTCTCGACAAACATATGATTACGACTTAAAAGCCAACTGTCAAAATTCTCTTTGAAAGGAAATTCCGGACAAACCGTTACTCGCCAAGCAGAGATGTTGGTAGTAAACAAAAGAGAAAAGTTTTCTCTTTCATTAACTGCTATGAACTGTGTTTAACCAGTAACGGTTTGTCCGGAATTTCCTTTCAAAGAGAATTTTGACAGTTGGCTTTTATACCGTAATCATATGTTTGTCGAGAATTTTTGTAACATATTGTGCTATAAATTAGAAATTTATAACAAGTAACAATGCGAGATATAGTTTTGAAATATTTCTGTTATGTGTTTCTGATCGGGTAGGCACACATATTTTAAACATTCAGTGTTGAATTCGATCCGCTAGGAGATACCATGTGAACAAAATGGCAGCAAACGCCTTATCTGGCATCATGCCAAAAAATGTTTAGAAGCAACGGAGGATTATGGCATACCTTTTGTACAAAAAGCTGATAACCCTTCAAATGTACCACAACTCCGTCCAATTGAGAAATCCCTGGCTAATTTAAAGAGGAGAGTATATGCCTATAATTTTTTACCTAAAACTATCAAACATCTTATAATAAAAATTAAGAAAGAAATCAAGAAAATGTCAACATCAAACTAATAATTCAATTTTTTGGTCTTTTGACTTAAGTGCCAATACCTTATTTAGGACTGGTGGTATCCAACGGGGAAAAACGATCGGAAATGGTGAGTGAAGCTAAGCAATCATGTGAAAAAAATCCCCCCAGAGGCGAGACTCGAACTCGCAACCTTTGAGACTCCGGCCCAATGCACTAACCCTTATGCTATCCCTGGGTATGGTGACATCCCAGAAATAACATATGGTTATCCCACTGGCGACAGTGATCGTACCCTGCCTGCAAAGCGAGAATCACACACAACGGCAGCTGATCACCACAACACATTTGATCTATTTAATTTCCCCGCTAGATACCAAGGCCCGGGTTTTTATTATCGTGTGATGTCTAATTTTTAGTTCATTACCCATCGTACTTCGGTGGGTGACAGAGCTAATGAAGACTGTCGATTTCTGATCCCTTGCCCAGTGAACAGAGGTATGACGGGAGCGAACCCGCCCGTTCGAATTAAACTGCAAAAAATTAAATCAATTTTTTGGTCTTTTGACTTAAGTGCCAATACCTTATTTAGGACTGCCTCTGTTCACTGGGCAAGGGATCAGAAATCGACAGTCTTCATTAGCTTTGTCACCCACCGAAGTACGATGGGTAATGAACTAAAAATTAGACATCACACGATAATAAAAACCCGGGCCTTGGTATCTAGCGGGGAAATTAAATAGATCAAATGTGTTGTGGTGATCAGCTGCCGTTGTGTGTGATTCTCGCTTTGCAGGCAGGGTACGATCACTGTCGCCAGTGGGATAACCATATGTTATTTCTGGGATGTCACCATACCCAGGGATAGCATAAGGGTTAGTGCATTGGGCCGGAGTCTCAAAGGTTGCGAGTTCGAGTCTCGCCTCTGGGGGGAATTTTTTTCACATGATTGCTTAGCTTCACTCACCATTTCCGATCGTTTTTCCCCGTTGGATACCACCAGTCAACATCAACTTTTTCGACTGCTTTGCAAAAAGTTCCTGCAAACTGTCGTAATACTTTTCGAATGGGAGCTGTTTTGTGTTGGAAAGTTGTTAAATCTTCAAAGTTGATGATTTTGAAATTATGTGATACTGACTGTTGAGAAAGTTTTCGAAAATTTGTTCAACTTTAGAAGTTTACATTGTATGACTTCATTGACATATTGTACAAGAAAAAAATCTATAGAAGTTTGAGCACTGTTTGATAATGATTCTCCTTGTTTGTAGACTGGAATGGCATCTGTTAGACTACCTATGTTCCTGAATTTTCAATAATTGATGAAACTCTTATTATTGTTTTTTATTTTTTCAAAAAATTAACATTTTGGTCATTCCGATGCAGCTGACGTTAAAGATACGCGTCGATTTTTTTTTGGAACGTAAAGTGCTAAATAAAAATTATTTTATTAAATTGAATTAATATGACCACTCCTTCCATTTAACCAGCTTGACCTCTATCGTTTGAAAGTTATGAAGTGTTCTATAACCTTTCAGCAATCGCGTGATTGAGTCCCCAATAAATACAACGGCACGAGTGCTGAAAGATTAATATGCAACAAGATGACAGAAAAATTGACAAAGTGCTTGCAAGTACAAAACATAAGGAAATAATTTTTTTTTTTATATCTGGTGGTTATTTACAACATATATTTACAATCATTCCAAAACATACGGAGCTTGGGATTGATCACACAGCCTTTCCTATACGAGAAAAACAAAACACAGATGCGCAATTATATTTCAATGAATCTCTTTTATTACTTTATTAATAATTTGCACAGGCGCCTTTTGTCTGCGGGGTGAACGATAATCAAATATTTGCATGGGCTTTATTGCTTTTCCCATTGGCCATCCGAAAGACCTGATGCTTCATGAACAGCAGTCTGTTGAATTCGTACCGAAGTTGATTTACATTTAATTTCCAGAGGAAATGTTTTGCGTGAATATTAATTTTCAGGTAGATCAATTAACCTATAGCTTACAGCTGATGAGAAAGGATGTTTGATCGGTTAAGCATTCGGAAAAATATGTTAATTTTAAAACCAAATAAATTGTGCGTGGTGCTTCTTGTTTAATCTTTAACCACGAAACATCGAAAATGTATCCATTCTCATAGTGCTTTCAATTAAATTAAACGTTGGCTTTTTATGTTTTAACGACATTCAATTAGCCAGGGACTCGGATTATGCAGTGTGCTTTAATATTACGAATCATAGTACACAAGAACAAGGTGTTAAGTTACTTTTCGCTTGTCCGGGCATACCGTAGCCTCATTTGATTAGCATTTGAAAATAAAAAAATCAAAACATCCTGGCTCCTGTGGTAGAAGTCAAAGGGTTAAGTCGGAGGAAAACTCTAAGCCTACCTATATGACCCCATTCCAAGCTCTTCTAAACTTTCTTCCAATTCTTACAATGACTCTTAATATTAAAAATAATACTTCATACTTCCAGTTCCTTGCTATTTTTGACATTAAAAATGTCTTACTCCACTATCTGGGGCTAGGTGTCATTCTAAAATCTAAACTATCTCCCATGTAACGAAACTATGTAAGGTTTGCACGCTTATAACTTACTAGATGGATTTTAATCATTCATGCACCAACCGATTCAGAAACACCTAACTTAAATATTGGTAATAATTTAATATCTACCCAATAAAAGTAGACTTTTGGAAATTGGTAAAATTAAAAAGTTCACAAAAAACGGGAAAAATACCATTCGTGAGGCAGATTTCTCAGACACAGCCGTCAAAAGAGGGCAGCTTAGTTGCTCAATGAAACACGAAAAGTCATAAATAGAAGCAACGCATGTCCGTTTAAATCAGTTGTTGCTCTTATCCCACACGAGCAACGTCGTCTCCGGGCGATGCAATAAGCGCTATCGATTTTCGGTAACGTTGGCATTTGCACACACTCGCACCTAAGTGACTAAACCATATACGGTTAGTTTATAAATAGAGGTGACGCGTACCCGTTTGAATCAGTTTTTGTTCTTATGTCGAACGGGTAAGATCATGGCTGCAGCGTCTGGGCACTACAATAAGCGGTAGACGCTATGCATTTTCGGCAGCGGTGGCCGTGTGCGGATTTGTCGGGTACCAGCACGGTGTCACAGAATGATTTGCAAAGTGGGTGGGCGGGGTGGTTTGGATTTAATTCAATACGGTGTGTGCTGCTTAAGAGTGTTGCGTTTGAATAAAATATATTTACTTTTAATCATTCGTGTGCGTTGTAACTTGTTAATCCATGTTTACGGCGCTTTGTAGCTGCGTAGGGTAAAGAGCCTATTGGTTTTCATGTTTCATATTTCGGTTATATGTTTTTTTTATCAGTAAGGCATCTGACAACGTGCTTCTGTAGTTATTGCACTGTTCAGCAGCGTAATATTTTATATAGGAGAATACACTCAGGTTTTTTACGCGGATTTTGACATTTACGCGGTTTTCATTAACGCATTTTTTTTTAAATTTACGCGGTTTTCATTTACACGGCCTGTATCCCCTGCGTGAAAAATCTGAGTGTAATTGTATCGGAAACAATCACATTCCCAGCAGAACTTTTTGTTTTCTAATTTCAAACACTTTTATTTCGTACTGCACACAACGGAAAATTTTAAAACAGAACTTACCGTCCCAGCAGCAGTTGAAGCGGGTGTTCTTTTTCGATTCAAATTCAAGCCATGTCTTAAGGTTGCACAGAGAATGCGTAAAATACGCAAACGAAAAAAGCAGTTTTTTTCCACACCGTATGTCAGATCTTCATAAAAATCAATCAGCAGTACTGTAACAACATTCTACCTACGCTGATTGATTTTTATGAAGATCTGACATACGGTGTGGAAAAAAACTGCTTTTTTCGTTTGCGAGTTTTACGCATTCTCTGTGCAACCTTAAGCGTTACTGGACTTAAAATTGTATTGTATTTAAAACACATGTATTTAAAACACAGTTCTAATTGCGTTTTAAGGTATACAACAAATACGGTTGGGTATACTAATTTAAATTTTAAAATAAATCTGTTTTAAATTATGAAACAAACCGCTGTACTGAAGATATAATTATGTCAGTCCTATTACCACATAAAACACCTATATAACATAAAACGCTGCAGAATTGGTTTAATAATACAATGTTTACACTACAGAGTTATAACACGTTTTAATAATTAGCAACAAGAAAAATGTCACCAAGATAGCATAAAAACCCGTTTTAACTGGTAGTGCGAACGTTGCATAACAATGTAATTTATCAAATAATTTCATTTTTCCACCACTAATCGATCAAGAAATACTTACACTTAAGATTGTTTACTTAAGTTCATTAGTACATTATTGAAAATTTAAATGGAAAATGAAATTTCATATTTTATGGAGAATCTGTATATTTCCGTTGGCGGGCGTGGGTTTCCTCATCACAGCTCTCAATATGGAACTTTTCTTTTGAATATATTTTCTGGACAGACCAGCCTATTTTTACTAGATGGATCAGCCAAATAATGCCAATCACCTAGTGAGATACTTGATTAATTAATAGATTACCGTTAAAAGACCTTCAATAAATTATGTTTTAATGGGGAGGGTATATAGCAAATTGTAACATGAAAACAGGCGAGTGAACAAGAACGTGTGTCGATATGTGTGATAGATAAAAAAGCTATATTTTTAATGTCACCGTGGTCGTGTCCTGTACACAACCCTTTAATTTTTATATTTCGATTATAGAGGATTGAACCTTAAGGTCATTCGCCTCTTTTCGAGTTATGAAAATCTCCTTAGAAAAATCTGTAACCCAGTGTGCGGGATTCTCGAGCATGGGTTCAAACACCATACAACCCCATAACGATACCATTAACATGGTCCGCGCAAAATTTTATAACCATCAAAACACCATGAAATGGTCTCAAAAACTCATAAATGCACCAGAATATGGTTTTTAAATGGGATCTTCCGGACCATGGCGATGGCGTTTTCATGAGTTGAACCCATTCCAAATAATACTATTATGGGCTTTTCGTTTGCTCGGGTTGGGCATCGAACCCAGGTGAGCTGCGTACAAGGCAAGCGATTAACCAAATTCGTCGCTGTTGTGCTATCTTATGACAAGCGCCATATTGCACATTTCGAGAAAAACGATTTTTAAAGTTTGAGATTGAATATCATGAAACTTATAAATGGTAGAAACAATTCAGAGAAGACAATTGATGCTTCTACCTATTAATTAATCTCTCAAATATTACGAAGATCGGTTGACTATGTTGCGAGTTTTCACTAAAAATGTAAACAAAAGTCGCACTCACACGTGTCATAGGTGTGTATTGATCAAAAAATTTGTATGACGTGTCATAATTGTGCATGGAAAATTTTCCATAGAAAAAAATCACCAATTATGAACTTTTATTCATATCTTTGGTTTTATTTGGTCTATAAACAATCGGTTAGATGTATTTTGAAGGAAATGAGTCAGGGAATCTAGAAAAAATATTTATTTTTGGTTACAGTGCTGCAAAATAGGCAATATTTCCAGTTTAAAGCTAAAACTTCGTTTTTCTCCCAATACATGCATTTTTCTTTTGAAAATTATTATGCCATTGTGTTCATACGACATTTTTACACATAAAAGCAACTAAAACTTCATTATAACTAGAGCCAATCCCAAGATATAATGATTTGAAGCAAAAAAACTCACAATTTCTAATCACTGTTCTCGCTATATTTCAGTAACCAAGCAAAATTTCAAAATTCTGGAAACGCCATCTTGTAGAGATTCGTTAGACCAGTAATGAGGCATATCTAACTCAGTTTATCCCAAAATGGCGTTTGTCATAAGATAGCACAACAGCGACGAATTGCGCTATGTCTGCCCATAAGTCCGTTACTAATTGAATGTAGTTAAAATATAAAAAGAAAAAAGTTTAACTTGCTTATAGTCCCAATAAAGAAGAGTAAACGTTGACAGTGAATATAAAATAAGGCCGCCAGTAGATTATTTGTCTATTTGTGGGCAGTCAGTGAAAGCTGCTAATACTTATTTCGTTAAACGTCGGTCTAACTCTATCATCATGTTTTTCTCTTTGTCAAATATTTGAGGAAGTGCACTGGGGGTGTTCCCAAAAATGGCTACAGAACGCTAGGATCTTCATTGAATCCATTCTCTTCCGATCTTAATTACTCATTTAGGTCTAACTCGACATGCTTATCCAAATTAATTCTAGTAATCTAACGAGGAAGTTTCATGGTTAATTGTAACGGTACAAAAGATTATAACCGTCCAAAAAGTTGCGCCCGGATGTTTAGTTTTCCGAACACATTTCATCACCATGTTACATGAATTGTGTATATATAAAAGTTGTATTCACGTAGTTTTGGTTCATGCCACAACAAAGAAATGAAGAACTGCACGAGAATATGTTGGGCTCATAAATGCATACATAATGCCAATTTATAGCTCTGCTAAAATAAGGGTTACATGATTTATGACATCCGGTAATGGAATAAAACTAATTACCTCTTCCTGTCGAGGGGATGTGTGCCTTACCAGCATCATGACAGTAAAAATATAATAGCTGAGACTTGAATCTCAAACTAACCCAACAGTGAAACTCTTTTGAAAAGCTACTTTGTGTGGATGGAAAGTAAGTAGCAATATGGGGTAACTGGTAAATCGATGGCTCTTTTCAAATTGCTACAAGAAGAGCCACCCACCTTCATCGCAATGCAATGGATTCGAAAAATATTTTCTTTCATGTTTGTACTATTATTGCATTCGTTGCAAGTTCTACTTTGATTGCTCTTAGGAGATCCGTATTCAATCATTTTAAATGGAAAGCTATTAACAACGGGTTGAGAGCTTGTGCAAAACTAATCCAAACCGAAACAAGAAATCATTAGATTATACCGACCCAATGAACTGTATATGATGTGGTGCAGAGGAAAAGCACGCTGCTATAGACACTAAAGCGCTGCCAATTAAGAATCAATATGCTTTCAATCCAGTGATGTATCCAAGGAGTGGTCTTATGGGTCAAAACACCCCTAAACCAAAACAAATTAGTAATAAGAAACAAAATGAAACACTGCAATTATTTTTAAAGAGTATTGGATTTTTTGTACTGACATTGACAACAAAGCTAGTAAGTTTAAAATGCAGTTATCCCACGCTATTTCATCTTTCTTGATATTAGCTCGTGACCCCACTTAAACACGGACCACGTCTTGTGCACAAGAGCATCCAACAGCTATGTGCCAGTAATGTAAGCAAAATGTATTCCACGGAGCCTTATAAAAGTTAGCCATCTTGATCATCATGGCCAAACAATCTGAGTGTTCCCGATCATAACAGAATGTATTGTAGACTTCTAGGTTGCTTGATATTGTACCGTCACTCTATTGTTTACTTGTACTTAAACGCATCTTCTAGGATTGCACACATCCAGTGAGTGCGGGGTCTATCCTGAAGTCAACTACCACTTAAAGGCACTCTACTGAAAATTACTTCATTTAGCTGGTCTTTTATCAGGCATTCGTGCTGCATGACCAGCCCACTCTAAAGGGTATTACGATCAAAATTTGTTCAAACAACAGTATGTGTAAAACGAATCACTGTTTTATTAAATAAATCAAATTATGTTTATTTTTGAAAATTAATCAGGGTAAAATAGAGAAACAAAATTTAACTAAGCCTCCGATTGACCGAATTTCAAATTCCGGGTCTTCCGTTAAACTACTTCTATTCGATTCTGTTTACCATCACATCAAATTTGTTTGCCTTAAACTGCTTCCCGTTTCTAGCAGTTTTGTGGGTCTTCTTCAGATTTTGCGTGACGATGCCACCAGTTCGTGCATGTGGGGAGTGTTTATTACAGCTATACAATCAGAAACAAATGTTTAGCTAATGTTTACTGTTCTCATTAATCATAAACTAATATGTCACCCAGATACAAACAACAAACAAAGAATATATACAATCGTAACCAGTGATGTACAGATGGGAAAAATTCCATCTTCCCGGGTTTTATTTTTGGGTTTTAACCGGGTTTTTTCCCAAATCATTTTAACCCGGACGAAATATGGGTTTTTTCGTTTTATCGAATGTATAATGTTGTTTAACCTTTCGACAGTTGCGCTAGTGCACTGAGTACACGCTGCTCTGAAAATCTAGCGGTTAAAGAACCTTGCATTTACATTTGAGAGACCGAAAATAAAAGTAGCAAGGATAAATATATTTTGTAGAACCCACTCCAGATATCTTAGCATGTAAAAATCGAATATAAATATCAAGCGTAAAAATCTGACAGAGATCCTTGAGCACGAGAATCGCTTACGACCGATTTCTTCACTTAAATGAAAACCAGTTTTCGTTGAAAACCGGTTTTCAGCTAATTTGTCACCAGCAACCGAAAACTGGTTTTCAGCGAAAACCGGTTTTCAACCAGTGAAGAAATCGGCCGTTAGAATATTCTCACTTGAAAAAGTCGACAAGGATGAACCTCCAGTATAATTCGCTCACAGGAAATTCCGTACAACGTTACATTCAAGATTAAAAGTTGTATAAAGAAAAGTCCTTTGTAAGAACCGGGTATACTTTTTTACAGTTTTTATTCTGTAGGACATAATCGAAAACCTCCTGTCCGATTTTGAAACTTGAAGTTTAAATCCAATTTTCACATTCTAATATTTATAACGGGTTTTATGAAGCATTTTCTGTTCCTGCGACTTTAATTTCGGTCCATTCCATTTTCCAACTTGTTTCATATAATGCTGGGAATAATAAAGGGCGAACACGAAATTATTGCGACACATTCAACAGGGCATAACTTTTTTCCATTGGATAAAAATCAACCAAATTTTGCACACTTTCTCATTGATGTGTATTGTTTACATGCTGTCAAACTCGAAGTCGTGTTTTTCGATTCAACGAAAATAGAGGTGAACCAATGCGAGTTGAGAGAACAAGTTCTTTCCAAACACCTGGAATTTCCTTACCTGTCGCACCGGCAGTTGGGAAAAATGTTGAACATTAACCATTCAACTGTCTCCAGAGTGTTGAAGCGGTTCCAGGCGCGGTTGACGTTGGACCACGGCAAAGGAGCTGGAAGAAAACCGGGAACGGAGAACAAAAAGACGGAGGGAAAGGTGAAGCGGATGATTAAAGCAAATCCCAACGTCTCAAGCCATGATTTGGCTAAAAAGATCGGCATGTCGCAGAGTTACGTCCAGAATGCAAAGAAGAGAGCTGGACTACATACATACAAGGTACAGAACTTCCCAAACCGCGATGAGCGGTAACAATCGACGGCTAAAACTCGGGCACGGAAGCTCTACGAGAAGATGCTGACAAAATATGGCTGCTGTGTGATGGACGACGAAACGTATATAAAAGCCGATTTTAAGCAAATTCCGGGGTTGGAGTTTTTCACCGGCAAGAGCAAGTTCTATGTGGACGACAAATTTAAGAAGAAGAAAATGTCGAAGTTCGCCTCCAAATATCTCATTTGGTAGGCCATCTGCTCTTGCGTACGGAGGAGTGTGCCTTTCGTGACAAAGGGCACAGTAAATGGCGAGATCTACAAATCTGAGCGCCTCGAGAAGCGCCTTTTGCCGTTCTTGCAGCAGCACAACGAAGCTCCGCTATTTTGGCCAAATTTGGCATCGTGCCACTATTCTAAAAGTGTCCTGGAGTGGTATGAGGCCAATTCTGTCCATTTTGTACCAAAGGACATGAATCCGCCAAATTGTCCGGAGCTGCTCCCGGTGGAGCAGTACTGGGCAATGATGAAGTGGGAACTTCGGAAGAGCAAAAATACAGTCAAAGACGAGAAGGACATGTTAAGAAAATGGAAAAAAAACTGAGAAACTGGTACCGGATGACACTGTAAAGACTTTGATGGAGGGCATCAAGCGAAAATGTGTTCAATTTTACACTCAAGGCTCCATCTATTAACTTTTCTTTTGATTTTTGAAGTAAATATATGTATAAAACTACCCTAAAATTTTGGTTTGATTTTAAACATTATAAGAAAATTGGCATGACATTTTCGGTGTCGCAATAATTTCGTGTTCGCCCTTTAGTCATTGTTACTCTAACTAGTGAAAATTAGAATAATCGTGTGATGCCCAAACTACTTTTATTCTACTTGTTACTCATTTTAGGGGTTGCTATACTTTTAGCAAAATGAGGTAGGTATGCATACAAAATTTAGAAAATACCTATTTAGTTCGGTGAAAAGTAAAAGCGAGTAATATGCAAAAAGCGAGTGGCCTTGACATTCGTCATTAGTATGAACCGTAATCAGAATTCTCACAAATCGCAATCCGAATTCTTTCGGCATCAACTACATCAGCAACAGTAGAAAAAATGTTTAGTACGTTTAGGTGGATTCACAGTAAGAAACGCAATCGACTTAGCTCAAAACGTGTTGAAAAGTTTTATGACTTATTTAACCACAATATTTGTAAAGAAATGTTGGATCACCGCTATAGCAATGATTCAATCGAGAAAAAACTATTGCATGCAAAACTTTATGACAATAATGCTCATAAATAAAATAAAAATGTTTGGATAACAATACATTAATGTTCAATTACTAAAATATCACAAAATTTCAAAAAACCCAATTTTCCCGCGAAAAAACCGTTTTAACCGGGAAAAAACCTTGGGTTTTTCCCCCAAAATTATAAAAACCCGATTTGGTACATCACTGATCGTAACTGACAATACAAAAGAACGCCTGAATGGAGCATCCGACCGAAAATCACAAAATCTACGAAGAATACGAAGCTATATACGAAGAATACGTAAACTGAAAAATTCCAGGTCTTATTGAACAACACTTAAAAAGCTTCAAACATTCAGAAAAATAATCGTCGCAAACTGTGTACGCCAAATCCAATAATTCAGCCACAGATTTATTTTTTATTCACTGTAAAGATAAAAGATCAACGGCTCCGTTAAGCTGATATCTAGGCATACAAAACGGATCAGTTGAGTCAGCATTCCAAAGTTTCTTAGAAAAACCGTTGAGCATTGGAGATTTTCTCCCGATTCTTCTGTTTCCCACGGCTCGATGCGTGAGTTTGACGGAGTCGTGTGTCCTTCATTGATTTACAACAGGTAAATAATAAAACGATCCCTAAAGGTAATCGGGTTTACTTCCTTGGTTGTCACTTTCGTCCATACTTTGATTTTGATTCATTTCTTCAATTTGTGGATTAAGGCAGTTAAACCATCACCTTTTTTCCTATCTATAAGAAGACACCACCATAAGAGGTGGTGCTAGTAATTCTATTAAGCATTGGATGATGATGTCACTGATTTTGCGTTAACTGGTGGTTTGACAGGATTTTCCGTAGGGTTCAAATTGTATACATATACATAAGTACACATACACACAGGAAGGAATGGAATGCTTCTACTACATTCTCACTACTCGAACACAGTTGTCTGGGAAAAATCCTCCATTCCATAAATTTAATAATAACGACATCGGGTATTTCTGGAGGCAGACGTATAGTCGAAGCTCGATAACATTATCTCACTTTGATTCTAGCAATTGTTGCAATTGTCTCGGTGAATCCTATCACTGCAACGTTTCGTATATGATGGAATTGAAATGTATACGCTTTATAATTGTCCTTTTATATATGTTCTAACGACATTCAATTAGCAAGGGATAGGAAGATATTGAAGGTTAATTTGGAGCCATAGTATTCAAGGTATAGCCAGAACTTGAGGGAAGAAAGTGAAGGAAGGCTTGGAACAAGAGCATATAAGCAAGCTTAATGCTTGTCGGTAATTTAATCCTTTGTATTCTATTGCTGCAGTAGGAATGTTTTAGAATTGTGATCAAATGCAATTTATGCAAGTTTTACTCATCGTTACTCATTTGATCTCTTAATAAGCGCTCCATATCTCTAACGAACTTCTAAGGTTGCAGTTCCTTAAGTCAAAAAACTCATTTCAATTAGAGGTGTGCGCCGCGCCGCCGATTTCAGGTAAAACGCCGCGTCACGCCGGCGCGCTTACTATTTTTACCTGAAATTGTCGGCGCGTCGCACACCCCTCATCACAATCACTGAAAAGTCATCTCGATCGGTACAATCTTAACTGTCGGTCTTTGTTATTGATTTCTACATGTGCTTAACGCAGTTTGTTGACTATCCAGCTTTTTACGTGTCATAATGGCGGTCTAAATTGTTCAGTTCGTAATACGTTTAATTGCCCTTTTTTGACAATAACCGTTTACGCCAGCTTGACAGCAACGCCCAGTTGAAGATGTCGGGCGTTCATTGAATAAACATCCAACGCATTGGACTAACGTAGGATGACTTAATCTCGCTGGGCGGTTGACGTAAACGATTATTGTCAAAAAAGGGCCATTAAACGTATTACGAACTGAACAATTTAGACCGCCATTATGGCACGTAAAAAGCTGGATACATTTTTACATTTGGTTTGTGAGATTTTCGAGATTGTTGGTTTAACAAATTAACCTGATTTTAAGGTTGAAAACTTTTTTACTGGAATAATATTTCAATACCTCAGTTTGTCATCTGAGTCTTTTTCGAGTCAATAAACATGTGACAGAACATATGGACAAAAGAGCAGTTCTTCGGGCTTTAGTATTTTCTGAGAAATACGGCGAATTACACAAAAACCCCTCCCAAAATAATTTTCTGGCTACGTTACTGTTTCAGCCAGGACATTTCAGAATGTTTGGTTCAGAATTATTAGAAGAAAATATTACGTATTTCTTGAAGTTTCAAGATAAATAAGCTATGTCATTTTTAGCCGCTAGTCAACCTCGCAGGCTACTTTCACCAGTGTCTGATCATTGAAGTGACACTGTTAGCCTCTGTACTTCAGTTTAACTTTTAAAATTCGTGATCTAACGCTAGATGTCGACCGCCAGAGGGCACGGAAGTTCAACGATGATGTTTTTATTTTCATCTGTCAAAACGCTTTGGAAAGTAAATTCTGAATTTTTTAAATTCAATCAATATTATAATTAAATGTTATATCTTCTAATGAAAAGTAATATTGGTGAAGAAAATATGTTTCCTACCTCTGAAAAATATCCAGATGGTAAATTTCTTGTTACTTCACTCACATTTGTTCTACCGGTTTCAATTTATACTAAAATGAAATTTAGAGATTGAAATTTCGATAGAAAACACGAAGGTGGGCAAAAATCACTGGATCAAAGAGTGTAGTTGTTGGTGGTCGAGGTTATCCACTGATAAGTCCAATTTCTAGATAAACATTTTCCATATCTAAAACAACCAACCTAACCTCAACAATACAAAAATAATTCCGGATCTCAATAATTCGTAATAAAATATTGAGTTCAACTGAATGTTTTGGTGTCAAACGAAAGAACGAGTGTTTTCTTATCACCTGTAATCAAGCTTTTTGTGAAACTATGTGATATTTATTTTAAAACAATTAAAATAGAACAACCATCCTATATCATCAATGCAAGAAAATGTTTTCATCATCATTTGACTAGTACCGAAAATGAAATCCAGTTGGCGCATCGAGCGAAAAAGTTTCACGTTTGAGAGCCAATAACTTAATACATTTCGATTCGGCGGAATTACGGGCAGTTTGAGAGGTCAAGATCGCGGTTCCACTGTTGCGCCTTACGACTATAGTGGCGACTAGTCAAAATTTAGATATAAACTATCTTTTCATCAAAGGAAAAAATTGTTTAAAACCATCTTTGCGCGTGAAGAGCACAAAACCTATAACTAAATTAGTTATGAAATTTGCGTTTCGATTTTATCATTCTTTCTTGCATGGCATCAACCAGGACTAGGGGTTAGCTCAGAAACACAAATAGTGTTTTCATTTTTTGTAGCTAGCATCTATCCGGTTAGCTTAGTCCTGTCACTAAGTTAGTGTCGGGTTCTGATGAGACGAAGTCGTGGAAATACAAATTCCAAAACTAATTTAGACAAATGTGTTCGAAACTTGATGGAGAGACATAATAAACGGAAACACACGACTTCCCGACATTCGTTGATGTATGTCCATTTACATTGTGGGTTTGTGATGAAAATCGGAGTCTTTCGGTCACATCAGCCGACTTTCTGCCAGTTCATCAGTTCAACAGCAACTTGTCACCTGAAACGATTTTAATGGCACTTAGTAACATCTCTTTCAATCCCTGGCAGCATAAAAGTTATACCGCTAAAGTTGGCCACTCTCTCTCTCTCTCTCTCTCTCTCTCTCTCTCTCTCTCTCCCGTACCTGATACTGCTGTTACTCCGATATTGGTATTAAGGTTGGACAGAGAATGCGCAAAATTCGCAAACGAAAAAAGCAGTTTTTTTTCCACACCGTATGTCAGATCTTCATAAAAATCAATCAGCGTATGTAGAATGTTGTTACAGTACTGCTGATTGATTTTTATGAAGATCTGACATACGGTGTGGAAAAACTGCTTTTTTCGTTTGCGAATTTTACCTTTTCTCTGTCCAACCTTAAACCCCCTTGAAAATGTTTTACTCAAGCAAAAGGTCTCTTTTTGTTCCATTAAATAGGATGGAAATAGGCTCTACACCCTATATCTGGGCTGTCAATCACATCGAATAGTGTTCACCAATCAGAAACAAACAGATAGTGAGGAAATTATATCATTTCATTCAGTACAACGATGATATTATGAAACTTATAGTCCACATTAATTGGTTTATCAAAACAAAAAATCACTAAAATCGCTTTATAAATGTTTATTCACTTTCTAGTCGTTTTGTCGACAGCCTTTGAAATCCATAGTTCTTTGCGTCGTTGTAACAATTGTCTATTATTTCACTGTCGAATCTATCGATTAGTTGAAAGAAGCTCTCGAGCCCTTTGTTTATTACTACCCATTTAAAAGGATTAAATCCGGATCTGATAAGAGCTGTCTACATCAAATCAATCACAGTATAGTAGCTGCTAGCAATGAATGCAACAATAGTACGAACATGAAAGAAAATCACGTCCGAACCAATTTATCATTGATTGTGATGGAAGTAGCCCTTGCAGCAATCTGAAAAGTGACATCGGTTTACCAGTTGCACTATATTGCTCCTTACTTCCCGTTCAAACAAAGTCAAGCTTGATTGTGGAAGTGAATTTGATACTCAAGTAAACCACAATTTTTCTCATCTATTTTTGCTGCCTTGATATTGCTTTATGGCAATCGTTCCAAGGATCGACAAGGAGATAATTAATTTTTCCACTGAATACTATTTCAAAATTGAACGATAGAAAAAAGATGGGTGGGTAATGTCTGCGACATAACCGGAGAGATGTAGAATACATAAGGAACACGTTCTTGAAATATGTTGATACTCATTGGAATTTTCGGACAAAAGGTGATTTGGGCGAGGAATATTTCAAATTATTCTTTACAAAAATGATGGTGGTCCTAAAAAGGACCGGTTTTGTTGGCGTTGTTGGCCTTGGTGAGGGAGATGGCTAACGATGAAATTAATTGTTAGCATGAGGAAGTCGCGTAGTACTGGCCAATGGAAGAACAGATAATATTTGATTCCTGAAAATCAATTTTTCTTTATTCATGTAAATTATACATACTTACAAATCTAACAGAAGATTCCTGGTCATATGTCTGAATCATTAGTGCGAACATTGTGTAATTTGGTTAAGTACAATGAAAGTTACAAACTTTCCAAACTCGACCTTTTGTTCCTTCAGAAATATTGAAATGGGGTGTCTATATTAAACCGTTAGTCGTGGTCACAATAAAAAAAAGATGGGTGGGTAATGTCTGTCACATAACCGGAGCGTCGTGATTTCAATTCGAGACGTTAATTTAAATCTAATAATATTCAACAGAATCACGTTTGAATGGGAAATTTTCAAATAATTCTCTATGGTAATAATGGTGGTTCTGAAAAGAACCTTTGGTATCGGCGTTGGTGTTGATGGTGATGCACTGGATCGTTGGATATTTTTGGCATGATAGTTACGTGCCTGGCGAACTGTTTTGTAACCTCGAACAAAACGACAAGACTGGCTTCTTCGGGTACCATTACGGCTGAACTTTATAAGCTTAGCTCGACTTTGAAATCCTGCACAATCTCACGAATCAGACACTGGTAGGGCCATTTTGTTTGCTACTAGCACGGAGCTGCACAAAAAAATCATTTAATGCAGTTAGTTCAGAGGCTGCCAAAAAGCTCGAATAGAAGCATGCGACTTCAACATTTCTCTTAAACACATGCAACAACACATTCGTTTTGGTAATACTGATAATAACAGTAGAAAGGAATGAAAAAGCAGTGCACGAAACGAGCGAGAGGATAATTTAAATTTTTGTTCCGTGTGCAAGCTACTTTTTTCCACACGTATTATGTTGATTGTTGAAAATTTGTTACACACCTTAAAATGAAAGTTTCAGTTTAACTCTCTCTAGAACACAATTGATTGGTCCTGAAAAGAACCGTTGCTTTTATTGTAATTTACGCCCACTCCCAGCGGACACTGTGAGCCAGTTTGATTTGTTTTGCGAGAAAGTTACGTACTTGGCGCACTATTTTGTATCCTCAAACAAACCGACCAAGTAGGCATCACCGGATTCATTACGGCTGAGTTTTGTAAGCGTAGCTCGACTTTGAAGTAATACACAACCTTACGAACCAGACGCTGGAATGTTAGCCAGCGGATTAGTTTCTCCGTTGCCCTTTATTTGGGGCGAAATACTGGCATGGCGACAGTTCCTGATCGGTAGTTGATTGCGATGGGCCACCAGTAGCTGGGGCACTTTTGCGGACCGTCATCATTGCCAACTGCTTTCCTCCGGTGGACTGGCTGCTTGCTAGTGCTTGAACGAATACGAATGATGAGAAAAACCGACCGACCAATATTCATATATGAAAACACGAGAAAGCACTACTATCGCTCTCTCGCTCGTTTTCGTGCCATTCCTGTGCCTTTCTTTTCCGTTCGGCTACCAATACTAGCATAACCATAACGAATATTCTGTTTTTCCATCGCCTTCAATCTAGTGGCCAGTGCTAGCAAACTTGCATGTTCAGTTTTTCAATAACAACATTCCAACAATATTTTCAAAGAATGTTGCAGATTTGAAAAGAAGGAAGGAAAAGATTTTCACAAATTTAAATTCTTTTGTCTTATTTGTTAGCGGTGATACTGGGGGAACACCCACATTCGTTTGTTATGATGGTATTAGCAGCAGAAAGGAATGGAAAAGCAGTGCACGAAAACGAGCGAGAGAGGATAATTTAAATTCTCTTTCTTTCTTTCCACACATCGTATTTCTTATATAGCTTTCTGAAAATTATTTGTTATACACCATAAAATGTAAATTTCAGTTTAACACTTATTAGAACACAATTAATTGGTCCTGTAAAGAACCGTTTATTGTTTTATTGCGGGAGCATAATTCAGACGCACTCCCCGCGGACACGGTGAGCCAGTTTAACCCTTATTAGAACACAGATTAGTTTCTCTGTTGCCCTTTAGTTGGGGCGAAATTCTTGCAGGGCGACAGTTCCTGATCGGGTTGCGATGAGTCACCAGTAGCTGGGGCACTTTTTCCGACCGTCGTCATCGCCAACTGCTTTCCTTCGGTGGACTGGCTGCTTGCTAGTGCTTGAACTTGAACGAATACGAATGATGAGAAAAATCGACCGATAGATATTTTTATAATCGCGCTTATATGCACTACTATCGCTTTCTCGCTCGTTCTCGTGCCGTGCATGAGCCTTTCCTTTCCGTCCGGCTTCTAATGGCCTAACCAAAGGAATATGCCGTCTTTCCCCCACCAACTGCTCTCGTCAAGCAACCCAATGCGAATAATCATAGGAACAAACATGTAGTGGACCTATATATAAACTTTTCATTATTTTATTGTTCGGTTGGTCTACCAAAGTGACGGCTCTGTGCGGGATGGGCTGAAAATTTTCACTTTTCCGAGTCGTTTTCGAAAGATTTTTCAAAACACAATTTTTGTTATTAGTGCATGTTATACATACTTCAAATTTTAATACAGCATAGAGGAACATATTTTCAACAAATTGGCCTAAAAATCAAATCATTCTGTTAAGAATGATAAAAGTTATTAACGTTCAAAATCTGACGCGGCGCCGCAGCAGCCGATATTTTGAAACGGGACCCCTATATTGAAAGCTTAAATGTATTCTACATTAAAAGTTATCGTTGCATAAACCGTTTGGTTTTGAAAAATGTTTCATCACAGGGAACAAACGTCCACCGGAGCACGCAAGTTTTGAGAAAAATCGCAGTGAATTAAAATATGGTTAGATATGGTTACTTCTACCAGTGGTAGCAGTGTTGTCTTTGGCATGGGCAACAGCTGCACATACTCTATATATTTGTAGCTGATTTGACGGTAGTCCCCACTAACAGGCCCGACGAGAGGGGGGGGTCAGGGGGGGCAACTACCCTGGGGCCCGGGTTTGTTTTGGGGGCCCGCATTTTTAACCGAATTAAATTTATTTTAATTTAATTGACGAAGTTTATTGTTTCTGTCGACACTGCAAATATATTACAATCAACTACTTCAACTTTAGCGGCATTTAGCCCCTCTCTTTTATTTCTCGTTTTTAGAGTTTCCTCCTGCCTTGTGGAACCGATCAGCTCCAGAGTGCCACTATGTAACCGCCGTCGCCCTTACTACTACGCCTGCATAGAAGGAAACTGAAGCGAGAGCGACTCGAGGTCCGATGACTTTTGAAGGATTCCCCGCGGGTTCGAAGAATACCATCCGCCAATCCGGTACTCGACGACATACTAGACTGAGGCGCAAATTTGTTTCGCTGATCCCCCCTCCCCCTCCCCCCCCCCCCGGTTCGAGCGAAAGTTGCAAGTTTTGCTCTTCTTTCCCTGTCTCTCCCCTGTCCTTGATACAACTGCTGCTACATTGATGCGGAAATAAGCCACCCTCTGAATCTCTTGACCAAGCATAAGTTTTAGTTAAAAAATTCAAATTAGTATTCTGTATTCCTAGTTTTAAGATAGCTATAATTTTTACTCTTTATTGAAACTCTTGTCCTCCATCTTGTAAATAGAATTGAATCCCTAGTTTTAAGATTTCTGTGAAATTTCTCATAAAAATTTGTTCCCCCTTTTGTGTACTAAACTATATTGTTAGTTTTAAGATAACCGTAAAATATTTCGTAAAATACTATTACTCCCCCTCTTGTATATCAAAGTGAATCCCTTGTTTTAAATTTTTTCATAAAAAAATCTTTTGGCCCTCTCTTGTATATTGAATCTTATTTCTAGTCTTAAGATAGCTGTAAATTTTCTTTTCCTTTGTAAAAAAAATATATTTCAACATTGTAACCTCCTAGTTTTAAGATATCCAAAATGTAAAAACAAAAGTATTTGGCACCGCCAAGCTAACGCATTTGTGCCTATCAAATAAACGAAATGAACAAAAAAACCTATTTTAATCCACCTAGCGGTGCAATTGTGCCTTTCTCAATCATGAATCACGAGAATGTGTGCGTTGTTTATATTCATTAAAAACTTTTAAATGCATATATTACATTTTATTATTACACATCACATGACAACCATATACAGGAAAATAAATCATTATTCGAGTTCTAAAATTTTGTAAAAGAAAAAACAGCCACGGTAATATTGAACTGAAAAAAGGTGCGAAATCGGCAAAGTCCCAAAAAGTCGATTTTCATAAATAAAATTTTTTCGAGATAACATAAAATCTCGACGTTTCTTGCATTTTAAAGATGTTTGGCATCAAAAATACGAATTCGATTTCTGAAATTTTTTGAAAAAAATTAGAGTTCCGACTTATATGGGAATTTCATATGTGACCGAACGATTTAGTCTATATTTCCGGACCCATATAAGCGATCCGTACGAAATTTTATATATGTACATCTATGGGGATGTTATAGCTATCATTTGGGACTAAGTTTGTGAAAATCGGCCCAACCATTTCGGGAAACTGATGTGAGTTTGTAAATTTTGAAAGATGGCCGCTTTTCCCGGGCACTTCCGGAACCATCTATGGTGGTCAATGTAGTCAACGAAAGTTTGTTTGGCCGTCGGTGACCTAGAACTGCAAAGTTAAGTTATTTGAGAACATTTTAGCGAAATTTTTACCTTTTTTGCTTCCATCGGAGTATCGGTTTGAATCACAATTTGCTATGTGATCGCACGCCACAACCCGTAACTCCGGAACCGGAAGTCGGTTGGGGATAAAATTTAATAGCCATTTACGGGGACGCAACATCTTTCATTTGAAACTAAGTTTGGTTGATTCGGTCTAGCCATCTCCGAGAAACCGATGTGATTGTTAGTCTGAATTTGGATACTTCCGCCGGGGCTTCCGGAACCGATGATGGTGGCCAATGTGACCAAAGAGACTTTCAATGGCTGTTAATGACCTAGTACTACAAATCGAAGCAGTTGTGGTCACATTTTGGAAAAATTTTCACTATTATACATTCATTGCAGAATTTCTTAAAATCGACATTTTCTGCGTGATCGTACTCATCACCCTGTAATTCCGGAACCGGAAGTCGGATCCATTAGAAATTCAATAGCAGCCTATGGGAACGTTGCACCTTTCATTTGGGACTAAGTTTGTAAAAATTGGTTCATCCATCTCTGAGAAAAGTGAGTGAGATTGTGTTCGCGTACACACACACAGACGCACATACACACACATACATACATACACACACACAGACATTTGCCGAACTCGACGAACTGAATCGAATGGTATATGTCACTCGGCCCTCCGGGCCTCCGTTAAAAGGTCGGTTTTCAGAGCAATTGCAATACCTTTCTATTGAGAAAGGCAAAAAGGTGCGAAATCGGCAAAGTCCCAAAAAGTCGATTTTTATAAAAAAAAAAATTTCGAGATAACATAAAATCTCGACGTTTCATGCATTTTAAAGATGTTTGGCATCAAAAATACGAATTCGATTTCTGAAATTTCATGGGGTCCCCCCTTTGAAAAAAAAAAATTGAGTTCCGGTTTATATGGGAATTTCATATATGACCGGACGATTTAGTCTATATTTCCGGCCCCATATAAGCGATCCGTACGAAATTTTATAGACATCTGTGGGGATAATATAGCTATCATTTGGGACTAAGTTTGTGAAAATCGGCCCAACCATTTCAGGGAAACTGATGTGAGTTCGTAAATTTTGAAAGATGGCCGCTTTTCCCGGGCACTTCCGGAACCGTCTATGGTGGTCAATGTAGTCAACGAAAGTTTGTTTGGCCGTCGGTGACCTAGAACTGCGAAGTTAAGGTATTTGAGAGACATTTTAGCGAAATTTTTACCTTTTTTGCTTCCATCGGGGTATCGGTTTGAATCACAATTTGCTATGTGATCGCACGCCACAACCCGTAACTCCGGAACCGGAAGTCGGTTGGGGATAAAATTTAATAGCCATTTACGGGGACGCAACATCTTTCATTTGAGACTAAGTTTGGTTGATTCGGTCTAGCCACCTCCGAGAAACCGATGTGACTGTTACTCTGAATTTGGATACTTCCGCCGGGGCTTCCGGAACCGATGATGGTGGCCAATGTGACCAAAGAGACTTTGAATGGCTGTTAATGACCTAGTACTACAAATCGAAGCAGTTGTGGTCACATTTTGGAAAAATTTTCACCATTATACATTCATTGCAGAATTTCTTAAAATCGACGTTTTCTGCGTGATCGTACTCATCACCCTGTAATTCCGGAACCGGAAGTCGGATCCATTAGAAATTCAATAGCAGCCTATGGGAACGTTGCACCTTTCATTTGGGACTAAGTTTGTAAAAATCGGTTCATCCATCTCTGAGAAAAGTGAGTGAGATTGTGTTCGCGTACACACACACAGACGCACATACACACACATACATACACACACACATACATACACACACACAGACATTTGCCGAACTCGACGAACTGAATCGAATGGTATATGTCACTCGGCCCTCCGGGCCTCCGTTAAAAAGTCGGTTTTCAGAGCAATTGCAATACCTTTCTATTGAGAAAGGCAAAACTTTAGCGGCATTAATTGGGTTCGCAATAATACATCATTTTTGTATCCAGACTCATCACACTCATCAACTAACACGTGTATCACTCAGCTACTCGACGGTTACAGCACCGCGGGGCTAGTTCAACTATTTGACGTCAATAATGACAACAACTGTATTTTGGATCTTTGCTTTGGAAGCCAGGAGCTCTCCGATCACTTTGCCGTTTGTCGTGCTCCAGCTCCTCTCGTTAAACTATGCCAACACCACCCTGCTCTTCATTGTTTTCTCCGAAAATGTGTACCTTGTACATTCGAAGATACCACTGAGAAACTGACTAATGCCTATCGCAAGACAGATTTTCGAGGAATGCACCTTTTCTTGTCTCGTATCAATTGGAATGAAATCTTGCCACAATCTGATGCAAACGCAGCGGCTGAAATTGTTTCGAACGTACTGATTTATGCTATCGACCAGTTTACTCCTAAAAAACTCAATCATGGCTGTGAATATCCTCCATGGTCGAATCGTACACTAAAAAAGTTTAAATCGGCCAAAAGGTCAGCTCTAAAAAAGTTTTCGAAATACCGAACCGATATGCTAAAGAATCCGAATCTTCTTAAATCATTGTTACAAGAGACTTAATAAGTCTCTCTTCAATTCCTACCTTCATCGTATTCAGAGCCACCTTCGTAACAATCCAAAAAAGTTTTGGAATTACGTTAATGAACAGAGGCGTGAGTCAGGTTTACCCACTTCTATGTCGCTGGGTGGGTGATTTAGAAGCGACTTCATTGCCGGACATCTGTGAGTTATTTCGCCAACAATTCAGCTGTGTTTTTACCAATGATACTCTTAATAATCAACAAGTCTCCGCAGCAGCCGACAACATTCCCCGTAGGACTAGTATTGGACCTCATTTCACGATATCTTCCGATATTGTACAAAAAGCTTGCACAAAACTCAAGTATTCTAACACTCCTGGACCTGACGGAATCCCATCATCTATCATTAAAAAATGCTCGTCGTCGCTTTGCCTACCTCTGTCCGTCGTTTTCAATATATCGTTAAGTTCCGGAGTGTTTCCTACCATCTGGAAATCATCTTACGTTTTTCCGGTTTATAAAAAAGGATCCAAAAGCGAAGTTCCCAATTACCGAGGAATCGCATCTTTATGTGCACTATCGAAATTATTGGAGCTCATCGTTCTCGAGTTTTTGACACATTGTTGTTCTAGCTACATCTCAGAAACTCAACACGGTTTCATTCCCAGGCGATCTACTTGCACTAATTTAGTAGCCTACACCACATTTATCGCTCGCTCGCTACAGGATCGATTGCAGGCTGATGCAATATACACCGATCTGTCGGCCGCCTTCAATAAAATCAACCATCAAATTACGATTGCGAAACTGGAACGTCTCGGTTTCTGCGGCAGTTTTTTGGAATGGTTTCGATCTTACTTGTCAGGCCGTAAAATGTCTATTAAAATCGGGAATCATTTATCCTCATCCTTCGACGTAACGTCCGGCGTACCTCAAGGCAGCCATATCGGTCCTTATATTTTCCTTCTATACATAAACGATCTGGATTCATTGATTAAGTGCTTCAAGGTGTCTTATGCCGATGATTATAAGTTATTCCATATAGTTAAAAGTTACTCTGATGCTTTGTTTTTGCAATCTCAGTTAGACATTTTCGCTAATTGGTGCATGATTAACAGGATGGTTTTGAATGCCTCGAAGTGTTCTGTGATTACGTTTGCACGAAAACGCTCCATCGTAACATTCGACTACACTATCTTGCAAAACAAATTAAAAAGAGAAACTACAGTGAAAGATTTAGTGGTTCTTTTGGATTCAAAACTTACATTTAAGGATCACATTGCTTTTATCTCGTCTAAGGCTTCGCGTAATCTAGGAGTTATTTTTAGGGTTACTAAGCATTTCACTAACGTACAGTGCTTAAAAACGTTGTACTGCTCGCTCGTTCGTTCCACACTGGAATACGCCGCCGTTGTTTGGGCTCCTTTCTATAAGAACAGCATTCAACGCATCGAGAGTATTGAGCGTAAATCTGTGCGTTTTGCGCTGCGCCACCTGCCTTGGAGCGATCCCTACAATCTGCCCAGATACGAAGATCGTTGCAACCTCATTGGTCTTGAAACACTGTCTTTGCGCCGCAATGTGGCCAAAGGGTCTTTTGTCTCTGGTCTGTTATTGTCTCGCATTGACTGCCCTGATTTACTCCGTCTTCTCAACAATGATATTCGCCTCCGAAACCTTCGTTCCTACTCTTTTGTCCGTCTTCCAGTGCACAGTGGGCAAAAAGCGACCCCCAGAGGCACTTAATTAGTCGCCGCGGGATTCCTATCATAATTTATATATGAAAAGTTGCGGAATTTGATAAGAAATCAAACGCACCTAGTTTGGTCCACTGCACGCATCTGTGGCCAGAGCTAGGGGGGTTTGAGTACCCGGAGAACTCCCGGTATTAGGCAAAAAGTGATTTCCAGAGGCACTCAATTAGTTGCCGCGGGATTTCTATAATAATTTATATATGAAAAGTTGCGGAATTTGATAGGAAATCAAATGCAACTGGTTTGGTCCACTGCACGCATCTGTGGCCAGAGTTACGGGGGTTTGAGTACCCGGAGTATTCCGATATTAGAGAAAAATGATTCTCACAGGCACTTAACTGATCGCCACAGGTTTCGTATCATAATTTATATATGAAAAGTTGCGGAATTTGATAAGAAATCAAATGCAACTGGTTTGGTCCACTGCACGCATCTGTGGCCAGAGTCACGGGGGTTTGAGTACCCGGAGTATTCCGGTATTAGACAAAAAGTGATTCCCAGAGGCACTCAATTAGTCGCCGCGGGATTCCTATCATAGTATATATTTGAAAAGTTGCGGAATTTTATAAGAAATCAAACGCACCTAGTTTGGTCTACTGCACGCATCTTTGGCCAGAGCTAGGGGGGTTTGAGTACCCGGAGAACTCCCGGTATTAGGCAAAAAGTGATTTCCAGCGGCACTAAATTAGTTGCTTAGGGATTTCTATACGAATTTATATATGAAAAGTTGCGGAATTTAATAAGAAATCAAATGCAACTGGTTTGGTCCACTGCACGCATCTGTGGCCAGAGTCACGGGGGTTTGAGTACCCGGAGTATTCCGGTATTAGACAAAAAGTGATTCCCAGAGGCACTCAATCAGTCGCCGCCGGATTCCTATTATAATTTATATGTGAAAAGTTGCGGAATTTGATAAGAAATCAAATGCAACTGGTTTGGTCCACTGCACGCATCTGTGGCCATAGTCACGGGGGTTTGAGTACCCGGAGTATTCCGGTATTAGACAAAAAGTGATTCCCAGAGGCACTTAACTGATCGCCGCAGGTTTCCTATCGTAATTTATATATGAAAAGTTGCGGAATTTGATAAGAAATCAAACGCACCTAGTTTGGTCCACTGCACGCATCTGTGGCCAGAGTCACGGGGGTTTGAGTACCCGGAGTATTCCGGTATTAGACAAAAAGTGATTCCCAGAGGCACTTAACTGATCGCCGCAGGTTTCCTATCGTAATTTATATATGAAAAGTTGCGGAATTTGATAAGAAATCAAACGCAACTGGTTTGTTCTACTGCTTGCATCTGTGGCCAGAGTCACGGGGGTTTGAGTACCCGGAGTATTCCGGTATTAGACAAAAAGTGATTCCCAGAGGCACTCAATTAGTCGCCGCGGGATTTCTATCATAATTTATATATAAAAAGTTGCGGAATTTGATAAGAAATCAAACGCAATTGGTTTGGTCTACTGCACGCATCTGTGGCCAGAGTCACGAGGGATTGAGTACCCGGAGTATTCCGGTATTAGATAAAAAGTGATTCCCAGAGGCACTTAATTAGTCGTCGCGGGATTCCTATCATACATTATAAATGAAAAGTTGCGGAATTTGATAAGAAATCAAACGCAATTGGTTTGGTCCACTGCACGCATCTGTGGCCAAAGTTACGAGTGTGTGAGTACCCGGAGTATTCCGGTATTAGACAAAAAGTGATTCCCAGAGGCACTCAATTAGTTGCCGCGGGATTCCTATTATGATTTATATATGAAAAGTTACGGAATTTGATAAGAAATCTAACGCAACTGATCCACTGCACGCATCTGTGACCAGAGTCAAAGGGGTTTTAGTATCTGAAGAATTCCTGGTATTAGGGTAAAGTAGTAAAACTGCCAAAATATTCGACTTTATTCGTTTTCATTTTAGTTTTGGGGATGTTATTTATGGAATTTAGGGGAGTGTGGTAATAGGAGAGTGTAGTGTATTTGGGTATCTTCGTGAGGAATGAACTAAATTTGGAGTAAGTTGATTTCTTTTCCGATAGAATTCAATAAAAAAGTATTTTTTCGCTGCTATTTTCCATGAGGGCAGTAGTAAAGTTTTTACACATAAAGGTGTCTCAGAAAAAAATTTTTGGCTATTTTTTTTTCTGAAAATGAAGCCATATTATATTATAGACATCACGCTTCGGTAATTATAATAACGTGACATTGATCGTCGGGGTGATTTTGATCACTCGAAACTTTTTTCGTAGATTACATATTTGGCTAGAATAGTCTACCTAATCATTCAAATTTGTAATGAGTGTTACTATAAAGTAGTGATTTATTATACTTTTTGAGTACATTATTCGATTTATTAGTACAAAGTATGCAAAAATCTTAACTTTTACTTTATCTTATTTTGACGAAGCTTCTAAAAGCATCTATTTTTTATACAACAAATAAATCTTAGATTTTAGCTAGAATAGTAGATTCCAAACGAGTTTTTATTTTTCTTTGGTATCGGATGTGCCAAATCGATTTTTGAGAGCTTGCTTAATTTTAGAAAAATGTTTTGTAAAACTAGTTAGCAACTATTTCAAATTATTTCAAGCTAAAATTCTCAAATTTTTTTATGTGCAATACTCCAATATGTTAAAATGGATGAAAATCTTTGTTAATTGATAAACCGCTGAAATAAAACAAATTTAGCAGTTAAATAAGTTTTTAGATACTTTTATTCTAGTTAGACCCGATTTACACGAATTTTGGTCATTTGAATTTTACAGTATAGTGAAATGCTGTATACAATGCCAATTAACATCTATTTAACAATGGGTATCGATTTAAAATTAGTTTAAACAAACATTTGAATGAAAAACATTGACATCAAGAACTTAATGTGGGTGAATATACAGGTTATCAAAGCCACCCCGGAATATGAAAACGGACTTCAAATTTTAAGGTTTTTTGAAAAAATAGTAGTAAGCAGAGAATTTCAGGTGAAACCATCCAATCATGTACTTCGTACATAAGTACATGGTTTAAAAATATTAAACTTGAAAAAATGTATATGTAATGATTACTTCGAAAAGTGATCAATGTCACCCCGGGTTACGGTACTATCGGAAAAGAAATTAAATTACTCAAAATTTAGATTGTTTTTCACCAAGATTGTTAACACCTAGAAACTGAAATAAAAACGAACAAAGTCGTATATTTTAGCAGTTATACTACTTTACTCTAATACCAGAAATTCTTCGGATACTAAAATTCCCGTGACTCTGGCCACAGATGTGTGCAGTGGACCAAACCAGTTGCGTTAGATTTCTTATCAAATTCCGCAACTTTTCATATATAAATCATGATATAAATCCCGCGGCGACAAATTGAGTGCCTCTGGGAATCACATTTTGTCTAATACCGGAATACTCCGGGTACTCAAACACTCGTGACTTTGGCCACAGATGCGTGCAATGAACCGAACCAATTGCGTTTGATTTCTTATCAAATTCCGCAACTTTTCATATATAAATTATGATAGAAATCCCGCGGCGACTAATTGAGTGCCTCTAGGAATCACTTTTGGTCTAATACCGGAATACTCTGATTACAAAAATCCCCGTGACTCTGGTCGCAGATGCGTGCAGTGGACCAAACCAATTGCGTTTGATTTTTTATCAAATTCCGCAACTTTTCATGTATAAATTATGATAGGAATATCGCGGAGACTAATTAAGTGCCTCTGGGAATCACATTTTGTCTAATACCGGAATACTCCGGGTACTCAAACCCCCGTGACTCTGGCCACAGATGCAAGCAGTAGAACAAACCAGTTGCGTTTGATTTCTTATCAAATTCAGCAACTTTTCATATATAAATTACGATAGGAAACCTGCGGCGATCAGTTAAGTGCCTCTGGGAATCACTTTTTGTCTAATACCAGAATACTCCGGGTACTGAAACCCCCGTGACTCTGGCCACAGATGCGTTCAGTGAACCAAACCAGTTGCATTTGATTTCTTATCAAATTCCGCAACTTTTCACATATAAATTATAATAGGAATCCGGCGGCGACTGATTGAGTGCCTCTGGGAATCACATTTTGCCTAATACCGGAATACTCCGGGTACTCAAACCCCCGTGACTCTGGCCACAGATGCGTGCAGTGGACCAAACCAGTTGCGTTTGATTTCTTATCAAATTCCGCAACTTTTCATATATAAATTACGATAGGAAACCTGCGGCGATCAGTTAAGTGCCTCTGGGAATCACTTTTTGTCTAATACCGGAATACTCCGGGTACTCAAACCCCCGTGACTCTAGCCACAGATGTGTACAGTGGACCAAACCAGTTGCGTTTGATTTCTTATCAAATTCCGCAACATTTCATATATAAATTACGATAGGAAACCTGCGGCGATCAGTTATGTGCCTCTGGGAATCACATTTTGTCTAATACCGGAATACTCCGGGTACTCTGGCCACAGATGTGTGCAGTGGACCAAACCAGTTGCATTTGATTTCCTATCAAATTCCGCAACTTTTCATATATAAATTATTATAGAAATCCCGCGGCAACTAATTTAGTGCCTCTGGAAATCACTTTTTCCCTAATACCGGGAGTTCTCCGGGTACTCAAACCCCCCTAGCTCTGGCCAAAGATGCGTGCAGTGGACCAAACTAGGTACGTTTGATTTCTTGTCAAATTCCGCAACTTTTCATATATAAATTATGATAGAAATCCCGCGGCGACTAATTGAGTGCCTCTGGGAATCACTTTTTGTCTAATACCGGAATACTCCGGGTACTCAAACCCCCGTGACTCTGGCCACAGATGCGTGCAGTGGACCAAACTAGGTGCGTTTGATTTCTTATCAAATTCCGCAACTTTTCATATATAAATTATTATAGAAATCCCGCGGCAACTAATTTAGTGCCTCTGGAAATCACTTTTTGCCTAATACCGGGAGTTCTCCGGGTACTCAAACCCCCCTAGCTTTGGCCAAAGATGCGTGCAGTGGACCAAACTAGGTGCGTTTGATTTCCTATCAAATTCCGCAACTTTTCATATATAAATTATGATAGGAATCCCGCGGCGACTAATTGAGTGCCTCTGGGAATCACTTTTTGTCTAATACCGGAATACTCCGGGTACTCAAACCCCCGTGACTCTGGCCACAGATGCGTGCAGTGGACCAAGCTAGGTGCGTTTGATTTCTTATCAAATTCCGCAACTTTTCATATATAAATTACGATAGGAAACCTGCGGCGATCAGTTAAGTGCCTCTGGGAATCACTTTTTGTCTAATACCGGAATACTCCGGGTACTCAAACCCCCGTGACTCTGGCCACAGATGCGTGCAGTGAACCAAACCAGTTGCATTTGATTTCTTATCAAATTCCGCAACTTTTCATATATAAATTATTATAGAAATCCCGCGGCAACTAATTTAGTGCCTCTGGAAATCACTTTTTGCCTAATACCGGGAGTTCTCCGGGTACTCAAACCCCCCTAGCTCTGGCCAAAGATGCGTGCAGTGCACCAAACTAGGTGCGTTTGATTTCTTATCAAATTCCGCAACTTTTCATATATAAATTATGATAGGAATCCCGCGGCGACTAATTAAGTGCCTCTGGGGGTCGCTTTTTGCCCACTGTGCAGTGTCTCGTACTAATTATGGCAAAAATGAACCCGTCAGTAGCATGTGTAGAGTGTTCAATCAATGTTACAATGTCTTTGACTTCAATTTGTCTCGCACTTCTTTAAAAAAATTGTTTTCGCGCACCCTTTCCCAAACCTGATAGTGTTAACCAATTATTTATGTTAATGTTAATACTTTACCTATGTAAGATAGAGTTTAAGAAGTGTTTATTTTAAGCAGTGTTTAGTGTTAGTCATTGTATCATTTGGTTTGTTTGTTAAATGTTGATACCTAAAAAATAGAGGTTTTGTGCCTACGGGAGAAGGAGCTTTTGAAAATCCACTCCCGCGGGGTTTTCCCTCTCAATAATAATAACTATATTCCAATCGTTCCAATGGTTTTCTGAAGTACGTGAACGTAACCCAATTAGATTCATTTAACAGTGCAATGGAACCATTCTGGTTTCATTTATCGCAAGTGTTTGTCAAAGTGTACAGTATGAAGTTGTTTACAATTTATCATGTTCTTAGCTAAATGTTACTAATAAAAGTTGGATATTTTCGGAATGGGTTTGACGAGTAGATAACGAAAATCAATGAATGAAGCCACTTTGAAAACCAAGATGGCGAATTCCAGTTAAGACATCTCTATAACCTAAAATATTGACATTTTCGAAAAAAGATAATCATAGAATAGATATAGGTATATTGATTTGTGATGCGGATGATATGATTATAGAAAACTTCTCTGAACCAGAAGACGCTATATTGGCCTTCAAAAGGGCATCGCTCATCTACTCGGCAAACCCGCTTAAAAATACCCTCATAGTTTATACAGATATTGTTTGAAATAGCTCCAAGGTACCATTTCTATCATCTACTCATTAAGCCCGTTTCAAAAATTCCCAAATTGTTAGGGTTATCGAGATTATTGTTCAATCGGAAGTCTCCATCCTGGATTTCAAAAAGGTGCCAAATATCCATTTTCATCATGTACTTGTCAAGCCCGTTCCGGAAATACCCATATTGTTAGGGTTATCGATAATGTTGCTCAACCAACGAATTTTGATAAGAATGTGAAGCGAATTTTTTACGATCTAAATCCCAAAAAACGAACTAATTCAATTTACGAACCGTTGGCTTGGTCCGTAAATAGAGGTTCCAGTGTACACATTTGATGCAGACAAATGTGGGAATTGAACTAGATACTTATTCTACCTATTAGTATTCACCAAAAGTTGAAACTCTTTCTCTCACAACTCTCTGTCTCAGTCTTTCTAACAGCAGACTTCGCGGTTGGATCCCATCAATCGCATTCGGAATGTTTTCTCTCTGAATGTTAGCGCAAATGTAACAACTGATTCCAAAACCGATTTTACCATGTTCAGAAACCAATAAAGAAAATTCGTTCAGGTCATAGTGACAACTGCAATAACTGCATCCAGTGCCTCAAAATCATCAACATGTACCTACAATAAGAAACAAGGCAGCATCAGTGGTGCGAAATTTTACATTCAGTTGCCTATTTCTGATTAATTTGCTGAATTCAATATTCAGTTTCAATGCTTCCCTCATTCATTCACTTCCAAACTGACTGAAATTTTATGCAGAATCGAATGGTCGAGTGCAGAGGAAATATAAATGCATTCACAAACCAAAGCATTCATTTGTTATTATGTGGACAGTTTGAAGGCAGAAGTTCTTTTACATTTTCGAGCATAACTGAACTGCATAATCTATATCTGGTGCACTTTTGCTTGATGATCTCAGAGCGGACGGACGAGGAAAACAAACAAACCTTCGATTCATCGCGGCGGGCATGAATAGAATTTTATTTCTCTTTCAAGCTCACGAAGGGATGTCAATTTTTCTAAGCTCGGATTCTGAGCAGCATTAACGATGGTAGCATTAACGTGCGTCAAGGGAGCATGAACGATGGCGATATGGACTGTATGGCAATGTCGCAAAAAAGGTTTCCAATTGCAATGGCAAATCGGACGCAAGTCATTCTAATGGCCAGCCACAAACAAATATTCCTTTATTATTTTTATTTTTTTCATCTATTACTTAATTTAAATACTGACGACTCTGGTAAGCTAACGCATTGAATCGTATCGTATCAAATAAACAATTTTCATAAAAAATAGTTTAATTGAAACGGTTGCATTTGTATAGTTCCTCTAATCGATGTTGAAATAAGAAGTCATATATGGTACGGCCCGTCAGTACTTCGAACCCCGGGGCCCGGCGCGGCTCTCGACGGCCCTGCCCACTAAATATGAGGAAGCACAAGCGTCAATCATTGTCTTTTTATGTATGTTGGTTTTTGGATAATAACGCGTTAACCGTTCCAAACAAAGCATTTTCATTTGCTTTTTTTTAAATTCGTTTATTTAATACGACTCATTACGGTAGCTCAAGCTAGCCATGGATCTTTGATATGTTCACAATAAGTAAAAAAAAATAGAAAAATTGTCTTTCACTTGTTTTTTCACGCTCGCTTGGTACTCGCGATCCGATGTTCTTCCCTTCTTCTTACACAAGTGTAAATCCGTCGTAATTGTTATTGAATTCTTCAGCAATGTTACTTATAGTTGATTTTGGGATGCTGATGCTTTTGCTTAAGAATAGCTACCGCAAATTTGGCAATATTTTGTGGTTCAGAAATTGGTATGGAAAGCACTGATTTTTATTGGTTAGCCGTTGATGCGTTAGCAATCGGTTAAGATGCATTCTACTCTGCATCTTCCGTGAACGGTTGTCTCTGGAGTGCTATTTCAGTACAATACTTACACGTGAGAGTTTTCCCTTCGTGGGTACATAACGTAGTTTATTTGATAGCAGCTCCAAAAGTTTTCAGTTTTATTGTTAAGTAGGAGGTGTGTCGACAACACCGTTACGAGTACCTGTGAAAAAATTTCCCTACTTTTCCTTTTGCGATATGCATTTTTCAATTCACTCAGGACGGCACGCGGTGATAGGTCATGTAGCCTTACCTGTATATAGTCATTTCCTATATGCATATATTCCAACGTCAGGTGCTTTAAGTTGTTCTGTGAAACGAAATGTTCTTCTTGGACTAGCATGTTGGATGATATCAACACTGCATTGCGGAGATGATGATACTAAAGATGCCTATCTTCTTTAAACCTAATGTCCATTTTCACCTTCAGAAGATTCATCTCTTTGAAAAATATCGCTGTGTTGGGTCGAAGTAGCTTTTTTGCAGCTTTCACTCATGATGGCAAAAATAAATAAAATGTTTCCTTTGTTCTCAAGACAGTGCACACCAGATTGCTAATTTATTTTTTCAGTTCGTTTATTTGATAAGCACAAAAAAGAGTTTGGCACCGCCAAGCTAAGCCAAATTCTTTTTTTTACACTTTGGATATCTTAAAACTAGGAGGTTACAATGTTGATTTTTTTAATAATAAGAGGAAATTTTTCACAGCTATCTTAAAACTAGAAATACAATGCTATATACAACAATGGGATACATTAGTTTTTTTTAGAAAAAATGTTGCAACTATCTTAAAACTAGGAATCCAGCTTTGTATACAAAAGGGGGAACACAAGTTTTTTTACGAGACATTTTACAGCTATCATAAAACTAAGAATACAATTCAGAATAAAAGGTGAGAAAGTATAGTTTTTATGACAAAAATACAGATATCTTTAAACTAGGAATACAAAATATAAATTTGGTTTATTTCCAACATCGATGTTGCGGCAGTTATATCAGTGACAGAAAAGAGTAAGTGGACATGGGGACAGGTAGAGAAGGCCAAACTTGCCACTTTCAGACAAACGGGAGATTAGCGACATGACTTAGAACCTCAGGCTACCCAGACGTCAAGACCCGGGTTGATGGGCGGAATTCATCGGACCTGCGGAGAATCGGGTCGCTCTTGCTTCAATTTACGTTGCAGGACAGAGAACTTCTAAAACGAGGAATAAAAGAGAGGAGCTAAATTGGGACATTTATCACAATACCCGGCGCATACGCAGAAACGGGCTCGATGTCGTGACAGCCCTCATCACAAGCGCACAGACTACTCTCCGCAAACCCAATACGCCGTAAATGCGCAACCAACGTGTAGTGGTTGGACATAAGCCGGGACATTACACGAATGAAATCCCGACCCACATTCATCCCCCTGAACCAAGGCTTCATTGATACCTTAGGGATAATGGAATGTAATCATCGTCCAAGTTCCCCATTGCTCGATGAGGTATACCAACTGTTGAGTGTCCTCTGACGACAAACACTAAAAAATTCGTTGAAGCAGATTGGTCTTTCGTATATATCACCTTCTAATGCGCCCATTTTTGCTAACAAGTCGACGTTTTCATTTCTCGAGATAGGGCAATGAGAGGGGCCCAAACAAAGGTAATCTGCTAAGATTTTTCAGATAACATACACAAGGACTCCCGTATCATCCTCAGAAAATACGGGAATTGCTTTTTGGGCTTCATCTCACGAAGAGTCTAGATAGAGCTGAGGCGGTCCGAAGGGACACGGTTGGGATTATACGAAGAACGATTGATGCTCTGTGCCATGTAGTCGAAGTACAAGGACATAAATCGAGTTTGAGAAATAAGCTCGACGAGCCTCTTGAAGTTTTTAATCTCCGACGAATTGGTTTCCCGTCTTTCAATTATATTGGTAAAAATTACTAAGTTACTACCGTTTGCGCCTTAAAGAATGTGGAAACCTGTACACATGTATTATCTTTTTACGTGGGTGGTCTCAGCAGTCAAATTCTGTCAACTGGGCTTGGGAGCAGAACAAATCCAAATGAACGCAGGGTTTTATGGTTCTAACTAAATCATTGTGGAGATATTTGTGAAAAAATGAAACAGTACTATATGAAGAAAAGTAATTGCTTAATTAGATCAAAACAACACATTCTCGCATTTTTTATTTGTATTTTCATGGGAAGGAGTGATTGGATCGGCTAAGTTTACGAACCATTAGCAGCATGTCCGGCGAATGGTGAGTTCCCCCGATCGTAGTGACAGTATCTCAGACCGATTCGTTTCGGTGGTACTTGTAGGCGACACCTGTGGGTCGACGGACTACTTGTTTAGCCACCGGGATATCTACAGGGGTGATTACTCGCTCACAGGTGTCAACCGTATGCATATCCACTTTTGCCGATAATCAGTGTGGTCAAACTCCTCTCACAGTCGAGGTTTATTTCTGTCAACATTAATTAAATTGTTTATCACTTTTAGAAAATGCTCTTATAAATTGAAACAACTATTTTCAGCTGTTTTATTCTCACATGCTCTCCGACGCGACGGCTGCTTTTATCTCCTTTGATGTCTCGGCATGGAGATGTCAGAGAAAACCAATGTCGAAGCGCACGGTTTAAGAAACGCAGTCCGTTGATGATACCAAGGTTGGTGCTAAAGATCGTGCGTAGGATTGGTGGAATTTTGGTATCGAGGGGTGTTGGGCAGGTATATCAATTTTGAATATTTGTTTACATTGCTCGATTGGAAATTTTGGTTACTGTCTTCGTGCATCTCTATATAAGTATGATCTCTGGGAATCTCGAAGTGAGTTACAACAGAAGAGAGTTGAAACAATTTACTCTCGAAAGCGTTGTTAATACCTGATCAGCTTTTCTATTCCGTTGTTTATATGTGCATCGGTGAGAGATTCAGAAATGGAAACGAATTGTTCCATATTCTTATCCAACTCAATGATAATCGAACTGACATGTTGCACACCAGGAGACAGGCCTGATAAGCACTTCGTACACTTGTAGCAAAGACTAGCATTATCAGCCACCAGTGGCGGATCCAGGGGGAGGTTATTACGCATTACGAATTGTATAATGTTCAATTTAAAATCGAAATTTCGGACCCCTCCCGAAATTTTTCTCTGGATCCGCCCCTGTCAGCCACCCAATTTACTATGGCCTTTGTTAACCCGGAATATTTTTGACGTTATGAATCCCCGGAGAATAGAGACATTGCAAGTCCTTCTGTGAGACTCACTTTGCATGTTTATTTTTTTGCACAGGTTGCTCATTGAGCATGAGCATGATGACCGTACAATACGTAGTTGCTACTCCGTGATTGACCAGAAAAAGCGATTGCATAGAGAATCAACGACCTGGGAGTAGCTATCCATCCTCAATGTGCACGTTTCGAGAGTTCAATACTTTCAAATGCCAATAACAGCGCCGGCCACGTCCTTACAGTCATCGGGAAAGTTAGTATAACAAACGTTGTTATGGAGACCGTGTATACCTCTGCATCTCCACGCTTACCATGGGAAGGATGGGTAAAGAGTTACACAAATCAGAAATCTCCTTGATAAGTGATACGATCTGTGCAATTCTCAGTAGTGTTACCATGTGTTTTATTTGCTCGGGGCAGCCGGCTGTCGAGATTTGTCGATTATTGAATTAATTTTGAAATGCTCGATGTGTAAAACAACCAACCTCAGCTCCGTACAGCCTAAAGTCGGTGAACGATTTTGTTATTCCTTGCTTCTTCATTCCGGCGAAACACGGCTTCTTTCTCCGCGAGCGATCGATTCTTATGTTATAATTATTCGCGCACGTTGTTATGCTATCTAAGGCACATTTTCGGTATAAAATAAACACTGCCGAAATACCTGAAACGACTACCTTTGTATGTAGGATAGACAACCGATGTCATGTGCGCGATTTTTTACGCTAATTACTAGGACAAAATTGAAAACAATCAGATCAAAAACAAACTAACTTGTCACCTTTTGCGTCAATAATCAAGGTACAACATTTTTATTCTCATGAAGAAATATGGTTGACGCGACAGTAATATATTGCATGTACTACTCCAAAGTATATGCAAGTACTCAACAAAATTAACATAATTTATTGATGACTTAATGGACTAAAAATAATACAATGAATATGACAATAAAACATTCGTTCTTCGTGTTGATATGACTACCAAAAATTGGTAACTGATTTTGAATTCCTCTCGCGAATTGTCAATTCTCATAATTCAAAAGCCATCATTCACTCAGACAAGACCATGCGTATTCCCATCAACATTAAATACACAGTGGATTAGATTATTTGCATTAAAATAGGATCGTTTTTAAAAAATAGCACTGCTGATGAATCACTTTATAAAAATAAGTGATAAGGGACGCGGACGAAGATAGCTGACCACTGCCTGCACGGTGCACACAGACTGTTCATTATGGACAAATTAAACTACAACTGAAGAAGCAGAGGGATTCCATGAGAAACCGGCCGACCGCAAAATATGACCATCGTCGATTCGAACGAAACTTTACATTTGTGTTCGGTTTATGAATCTCGACGATTTCAATATTCTGATACAAGATCAATTTTTCAAAAGGGCGTAGACGTTTCTATATGCAATAATTTCAAAAAAAATTTGTTCGATTACGCTATTTTATACAGTAAAACTATCTGAGAACGAAATACAGGTAATGAATACTGCTGCACGAAAAAAATATACACTGATCAAAATGTTGTGTCATTTTTCACAAAAACAAAAATTTATGATAAAAATTCAAATTGCAAAAAAAAATTTTTTCAAATTTTTTATATTTTGTCAACAAAAATCTATAGAGAAAAGAAACATTTTGAATGTAATTTCATGATGGAAAAATTATCAGCAAAAAAGTTTTTCTAACAATAACTTTATACATGTTTTTAAATTTCATGCTAATTGACATACAAAACTTTAATTTTATTACAGAATATAATTCCAAGTATCATTTTAAATCAAATTGCATTTAACAAATATCTTCCAAAATGCGATAGTTTTCGAGATATTTGGAATTTTGCTCCAACAAAAACAATTAATTCATGTAATTATGTCCTTTTTAAAAGTTATTCGCGTTACCCCATCATAAATTGTTAAAAGTCTAATGTTTATCGTTTTAAAGACATAAAAGAAGCTTTTTCAGTGTATTTGGATCATGGAGAAGCTTTTAATAAAAAAGTTTTCCTAACAACAACTTTTGACAAATTTTTATAATTCATACTATTTGAAGTCAAAAGTACAATATTATTTTTGAATATGATTCTAAACGCCATTTTATATCAAAATGCTCATAACAAAAAATTTCGGAAATGTAGTAGTTCTCGAGATATTTTAAATTTTGTTTTGACAACACAATTATTTTGTTTTATTACGACCTTTTCAGAAGTTATACGCATTTCTCCATCGACAACAATTAGTTTTTCGTAAGGCCCATAATATTTCCTATAACTTTTCCATTGAAATCAAGGCGATATTGTAAACCGTTTGAAAGCTATACAAAAACAATCAAAATATGATTCAACCATAGGATCTGATGATTAAACTATATAGTTTAAGCCTTGATGTCAAGTTATAGGAAATGTTATGGGCCTTACGAAAAACTAATTGTTGTTGATGGAGAAATGCGAATAACTTCTGAAAAGGTCGCAGTAAAACAAAATAATTGTGTTGTTAAAACAAAGTTTAAAATATCTCGAGAACTACAACATTTCAGAAAATTTTTGTTATAAGTATTTTGATTTGAAATGGTGTTTTGAATAATTTTCAAAAATAAAATTGTACTTTTGACTGCAAATTATAAAAATTTGTCGAAAGTTCTTGTTAGGAAAACTTTTTTATTAAAAGCTTCTCCATTTTTTTTATTTATATATATATATATATATATATATATATATATATATATATATATATATATATATATATATATATATATATATATATATATATATATATATATATATATATATATATATATATATATATATATATATATATATATATATATATATATATATATATATATATATATATATAATTATTAAATTTATTTAGGCCCAAATGCGGTAGCTCAACGAGGCCGATTGTTCGTTTTTTACAATAAATAAAAAAAAACAACTATGTTAAGTTTTTTGTCTCGTTTAGACGCAGCTTTCTGCTGCGTGTTGAGATCCTTTTTCTAGGGGGCGTAATATTGCCAGTGTTGTCCACTGCCATTTGAGGCTCGATCCGTTTGTCTTCTTTTGCGTTGTCGTTCATGTCCATGTCCTCATCCGTACTACTTTCCTGCTGCTCGCGGTCAGATGTTCCAGTTTGTGTCTTACTCTTATCGGTCGTCATTGTATGTTCGTATTTTTCGGCATTCGTTTCGTTGTTGTTGTTGCTGGTTGTTGGTGCTTGATCCGAAGATGTTGGTTTTGCAGCTGTTAGTGGTTTAGCGTAAGATGGTTCTGGGCTGATTTCAGTTGGATTGGATAAGTTTTCCTTAACAGTTTCTACGCAAGGTTTTCCGAGGTGCAGCTTCTTCGTGCAGAACTGGCACGTAGGAATTTGCCCTGGGTACGTGACTAGTGATGTTTGATGAATGAGAACATCGTCATTTCCTAACGCTGTGACGGTTATGTATGAGGGAATTGGCTTGGTCACACGCATTCTCACCACACGAACACCGTTAGGGATGCCCGGGAAAAAATTCCTCCAAGTCTCATGTGTAACGGAGTCTACTTCTCCGTATTTTTGCAAGCATTTTTTAATCGCGCCGTCAGGGGTACGCGTAGCCAAATCATGGACACGAACTTCTACAGCGCCGTTCTCGATGTATACGGGAATGCTATATTTAACATTGCCGCATTCGGCGGTGTGCTGCATGTTGTTTCGCGAGGCGAATGACTCAGCTTGGTTAATGTTGTTGAACGAAATCAGCACGCAATGTTTGATATGATGCATTTGTAGGGTTTTCACTTCAGCCAGATTGAGTTTCATCTGCACTTTTAATAACTGTTCCACTTCCCGAATGGCTGGTCTTACGGGGCATTTCGAAAAATCAACAGCAACACAGTTCGGCCGTATCTGGGTTGCTTTTTGCTGGGCACCGTCACTCATCACTAAATCGCACAGTAGGTATAGGCTATTGTTATATGGACTGCTTGTGTGATAGGCACCGATTGATTTTTAGGTAGAATTGACTGTTTCACTTGCGCGGGACGATTTTTTGCTTCTGCTCAGGTCGAGATGTGAAGACAAACTGAAAAGCTTCTCCATGATCCAAATACACTTAAAAAGCTTCTTTTATGTTTTCAAAAAGGATTAACATCAGACTTTTGACAATTTATGATGGGGTAACGCGAATAAATTTTAAAAAGGACATAATTACATGAATTAATTGTTTTTGTTGGAGCAAAATTCCAAATATCACGAAAACTGTCACATTTCGGAAGATATTTGTTAAATGCATTTTGATTTTAAATGATACTTAGAATTATATTCTGTAATTAAATTACAGTTTTGTATGTCAATTAGTATGAAATTTAAAAACATGTATAAAGTTATTGTTAGAAAAACTTTTTTACTGATAATTTCTCCATCATGAAACCACATTCAAAATGTTTCTTTTCTCTTTAGATTTTTATTGACAAAATATAAAAAATTAGAAAAAATGTTTTTTTTTGTGATTTAAATTTTTATCATATTTTATTTTTGTTTTTGTGAAAAATGCCACTTTTTTCAGTGTATATTTTTTTCGTGCAGAAGTATTACCTGTAACACCTATACTTATCTGAACGATATTCCGATTAGCAATTGGCGCCCACCAATTGATGTTCTACGAAAATCAGAGTATTTCACACAAATTTGAATGATCGAGCCACTCTTTACACACCAGCTACCATGCAAAAGTAACGTGAGTGTGGAAAAAATTATCCGTGATTAACGTTTTAATCATAAATTTATTGCTTGTACTTGAAACAATAATATCTTTTCAGAAATGTAAGTGCTTTACAATGAATCGAATATTTACAATTCCGAGACGGTCGTGTTCGCGTTTTTTGAACCCAAAACTGGGACCCGACCGGAATCCGACGAATTTTGGTTCGGGTTCTTTAAAATTGAGATTTTCAAATTCAATTCGGACTCGGGTATTCCAAAATTTGGTTCGGGTCGGGTTCCGTTTGTTGTCCAAATTTAATTATCCGGGTGTTACTACAAAATACTACATAATTAATGCTCGAGGGGAAATCGATTGTATATCAATATGTCCAAAAACAATCGCCGTGTTTATTTTGAGTTGAGTGTTTTGCAAAAACTGTTATTGTTTCCGGATTCCTGAATAAACCCTCTGCTTACATTTGATCGATTCATATGCATACATAGCCAACAGGCATTAAATGATTATTGCAAACATTAATTATTTTTAACATTAAACATACTTTTATGGCCATTGTTGGCTCAACATTACAGCTAGCAAAAAATACGTTTGACAAGAAAATGCAAATTTATGCCTCACTTCAGAATGTTGACATTACGAGTTTTATTTATGAATAAATTAATATAAATGTGGTTTCTGTTATTGCTGTACACGTTTCCCCATTAGCAAGGCAATTTCACCACTTTACTACTTTACGGCACATTCACTCCACGCTGCAAATGCTCAAATTAACATTAATGACGTTGCTCAAAAGCTACGACTTCCTTCATGACCGGGAATAAAATCTTAAATTTCTTACCCTCTGCATATTCATGAAACACAAAATTATTCCTCTCCATCAAATGCAAGCAGGCGATTCCTTTCGGCACCAATTTGCGAGCGTCAGCGTCACGACCCAATCACGGTTATCGCATTACAATTAACAACTTCCTGGGATTATCTCAATAACACTATTTTCGGTACCCTACTGTCTCGTTCCAGCATGCAGTGCTTGGCACCGGTGGGGTGATGTACGGGAATGGTAACATCGTGTCCGGTCCAATGGAGTCTCTGATCGAATTGCTGATGCCAGCAAACTCCGATGAACTGGATCAGGTAAGATTTTATGACTGTGGCAAATTAGTCCGAGCTCACCGTACCGTGAACGCTGGACATCAAACGGAAATTAAATTATGTCTCATTCGTCTTGTTCGGTGGTCTTGATTAACTCTGCCGGGATAGGAATACGTTTTCTCCTTCCTGCTATCCTGCCGATTTTTCATTCGAACCCACGAGTTGCTGGGGAAGCTGCTGGACACCGTACCCGAGCCGGAACCGTTGGATTGTCTCGTGCCACTGTTGGCCATTTGGACCAAGATGTTCCCGTACGATTTTCGAGACGAACGAATGATGAATCATGTTAAACATATCGTAGCTAGGTGGGTAGCGTGTGTTGTCCGGCTTTTATTGATGGGATATGGTACTGCCTTCTCTTCACGTTGTACGTTCGAATCACATGTTTTTCTTGTCTTTCCATCTCCCGACAGATGTGCAGACACTAAGTTAGCCGAAGTGGTGTCTGAACTACTGTGTGCCTTGTTAGCTCGTCTAACTGAACTCGAAAAACACGAAGATGAACTCAAAAGCTATCAATCAACCGTTGACAATAAGGTAAATATCAATCATAAAGTTCTTTCGTGAGGGCTGCACAGCTGGGCTATAGTAGAACGTCTATCTATTTAATTTATCCTCGCTCGCATTTCCTCCCAAAACAGACTGAATCAATAACATGGCCAAATGCTTCACAATTAGCGCAAGTTTTATGCAGAATCGAACGAAACCTAGCGAAACACGTTGGACCGGAAGAATTTGTGCAGTGTAGTGCAAATCTGCTGAAAGACCCCAATCGGGAGGATTTTACTCCCAGGCCGCACGGCTCCAGTGCACCCATTGGAGGAGTTACGCTGGATGGGAAGAAAACCTGCAACCTGGAGAGTTACTTAGAGTGGTCCGCCAAACTGCGACTGTTGGTAGCTAACGAAATATTGAAGGTAAGCGAAATTGCAATGATGTACATTTCAATTATACAGAATATTTTAGTATAATAAGAGAATAGGATCACAATTGGTGTGCCAGTCGTAATCCCATTCCTTCATTTTTTTTAATAAGTGCACGGACAGTTCATCGCGGCCGGGATTTAGCTCAGACCCACCGGGATGAGAAGTGGTCACGCTCATCACTTGACAACCAACTACAATTACACGATTTAACATTTATACTGTGTTTGACGTGTTTAACGCTGCTGCCATCTTTATTTGAACGTAGTGAATCTTAAAATAACTACATTAAATATTACTATATATAGAAAAAATATATTAACTGTTTTTTCTGGAACGATATCATAAACTTATAGATCGAAATCGCTATTACTATCCAATAAGCTGTAGCAAAAAAACACAGATGGTTTTGTACGACATGCATTATGCATGACACAAAATGCACAGTCACAAATTTACTGCTCTGCGTTTTGAGGTCACGTAATTTATAAATCGCACCTCTCTTTGGAATTGTGTATACCTACAGTAATCCTATATGCCAAAAACTAATTTCGATTTCGATGTCAAAACAGAAGCCAAATTAAAGTTTCATTATTCTATACGAGTCGTTCATGTGTGTTGTTTACATTACATTACGTCACATAATAGATCCCGATTTTGATATTTGGTGGATGTTTAATTTCAGTATCCAGCTAGTTTCGCTTAGTTAAAAATCACAGTCTGCTCATTTGGATATATTTTGTTTCCCGATATGCTAGAATCCATTGAGCTGGAAATGTACAATATCGACAGAAAGTAAACTGCTCTAACCATTTCAGTGTTGACGCAAGAGGTTAGTTTTGTCATGGTTATGATGTATTGCTATCTAGTCATCCGCAAATCTATGTGAACCATGCGTGTAATTCGAAACTGATGTGGATCTAATCTGTGAATTGATCTCTCAAGCGTATCCTATATGCATTTAGTTTCCATTTAGTTTATAGGGTGTTTAGCACATGTTCATCCTACTTCACAAGTCACTTTATCCTTTGGTTACAGCAGCTTCTGCTGCCTTTGTTCAACGAATATTGACTGAACTGGTAGGGTCAAATAGGCAAATCACCCTAACTACAATAGAATAGTAAAGTTTTGTTTGCCATCGATGGACATTTGGTTTCAATTGCAAAGTATGCACCAACCAAGTGATGCATTTTAATTGGAGTTTTTGCTTACATACAGCTCTAGCTATTGAATGGTACTGT